>NC_084840.1:73364178-73604178 GCF_033115175.1 Lepus europaeus | reverse complement strand
AGCTCTGTCGCCAGGCCCAGGAGCCTCAGTCCATCTCCAGCTGGGAGCCAACGTACCCAGGGTTAAGGGGTTAAAAGGCGCATGGTAGGTGCTCCCTGGGGAGTAGGGAGGAATGGCATGAGGGATACCCAAAGTAGGGCACGTGGGTGTCAGGTGCAGGGAAGAGGGCACCAGCACTGGACTCCATGCTTTGGTGGCTGTGAGCTGGATCTGTGCCCTAAGTACGGATGGAGCACAGGTTCACTCAACTCTTGGGAGTGAAGCTACCCTGGTTCCCTCATGTGTGCTAGGTGAGGGCAGTGCCTGGGCGAGAGCAAGGTTCTGTTACCCCTTAGCGCCTACCATATATAGAGATATCAATGCCCAGAATAAACAGGGGTTTTCTCCTATCCCTGTCTCCCCAACACGCATGTACATATATGTACGCACACCCAGAGACCTGAGCCATGAAGCAGGGAAGCAGCGCGGCGGGTTTGAAAGATTCAGAAAGCTACGTAAAGCTCCAGTAAAGCAGTATCTTCGCAGTGCGCCAGGCCGATGTCCCCCCCGACTGGGACTCAGTCTTCAGCCTTTCTGCCCAGGAAGTGTGACTAAGCAATCGGGAGCGTCTTCCTTACTTTGTTCGCTCAGTTCTCTCCTTCCTCTACCCAACTTGTTCCCCACTCTCAGATGTTTCCTCACTATCCTGGGATACTTCTCCCTCGTTGGTAGCGTTTCCAGAGTCCATCAGGATTGCAAGTCACGCCCCGCAGGCTGACTCGCACCCCCCGTCTGACCGTTTCATTGACAAAACAGTTACATGTGTCTTAAATTCTTTGGATTTTCTTTTTTTCAAGCCTGGATGTCTCGTTGGCAGCTGAAACCCCTTCAAGGAAGGCTTCCTTTGCTCAAGGTAGAATTGGGGTGACCAGGGAGTCCTCGTGCGTGTGATCGGATTTCACAACCCCTCACCCAGGAGTCACTTTAGACTTGGCGACGAGCAAGTGCCCGCGTCAGCAGAAAAGGAACGGAGAACAAGGCCGCCAGACCGACTGGAACCTGGCGAGGGAGCGTCGCCGCCGCCGCCGCCGCCGCTGCGGACGCGCAGGGGACCCGGTGGCCAAGGTGTGTACGGCAGGGTGGGGGAAGGGAACGCCAAATTGCCCTGGGTCTCCGAAGGTGCGGTGGCACGGTTCAGATGTTAAGAGACCGATCTATGAGTCCCCCCCGGAGGAGGTGGATGTGTGGAGGGTGGAAGAGGGAGGAGTGGGAGAAGAGGGAACCAGAAGCCGCAGTGCGGAGCTTGGAGGAGGATGCAAGCGAGTGGGATAGCATCGGTCTCGTGGGCAGCAGCTTCCACCCGGCCCTGGGGGACAAGGACGCTCCCTTCCCGGTGGGGATACCGGCGACACCGGTCTCCCCAGCGACCGACGGAGGCCCGAGTGGTACAGCCCTCCGAGGTGTTGCGTCCCGGCAACAGGTTGGGTGCAAACCCGCAGAAGCGTGGCCTTCTCCCAAAGTCTCTGCCACTTGGTGGCGGAGAGCGACAGGGACTGGGCGGGAAGGTGCAGAGGGGATGCGCTCGCCACGAAGGGTGGGCTTGGCGGCCGCTGAAAGGGCTGGGAGACCCCCGCCCCCCAGCTTTCCCCTCTCCTGGCCGGGATGGCGAAGGTTTGGACTCGTCTTCTTCCCAGTCGCGACGTACACCTGCCCCCCCACCCCCACCCCAATCGCAGCACCTCAAGCAGTGGGTCTGAGTGGAGGGTGATTTGGGGTTTAAGTGGCGGGAGGCAGGCGCCAGATCCGACGGGTGGGGGCAGTACGGGCCAGCGCGGGAGAGCTGCGGCCCATTTCCCAACGTGGGTAGCGCCCTGCGCGCCGGCTTCGCACTCTGAACCGTCCGCCCCCCGTACGCCATCTCGGGCCTCGGCCCCACTCCCAGCCACACCACCGTTGCTCCCGCCTGCGCTGACCCGTGGCCTCAACGCCACCCCTCCCCAAGACCCGGTGCCCTGCGCGCTGCTCGGCCAGCTCCCTTCCTACCTAGCTGGTCTGGGGGGGGGGGGCATCCACTGCGTCTTGATCTCCTGGCCCAGCCATGGGCCAATTTTGTTTTATTTCTCCCCAAAGATCTATTTATTTTGAAAGTCAGTCTCCAGATTCTTACTGTATAAATATTGTGAAGGGAAAACTCTACCTGTCAAAACAAATGGACCATGACCTTTCTAACCCAATGTTTATGGAGTTTCATTTTACTCTTGGCGAAATTTATTCATGACAGATTCTCTCCGTGGATTATTTTGATCTCCTCAGCAGCAGGGGTAGGGAGAGTGCGGGACGAGGGGGAGGGTGTGATTCCAACGGGAGGGATCGAGTTTAGGATCGTTTTCCTTCAGACATTTTATCTCCCCAGGTGGTCTCTGATTCCTGCTCCCTTATCTCATTCTCCTAGAAGGTAGATTTCTTTCTCCCCTAAAAGTCTTGTTAAAGAGTTGGGGTCCCGAGAATCCCCTTCCCAAACTTCTCTTCGGTGTACCCCTGTCATCCCCGTCTCCAAATATTCTTTTATACCTGGTGGGAGGTGCACCAGCGGGGTAGAGTCCAAGCCCAGTTATCGGACATCCAGCTTCTCCCAACTTTTTCTGGCCAGCTGTGGCTGAAGAGAGAGAGAAAGGTGGAGCGCGGGGCTTTGGGGGGGGGGGGCGGGTATCAGCATCCACAGAAACAGGAGACGCTGTGGGAAGGCAGAGGGACAGCCCTGCGGGCAGAGGCGCTAGTTCACTGGCTCTGCTCGCGGTTGCCACCAGCTGGAGCCCTGGACGCTGGCCCTGGGTCCCTACTTCTGGTAGCAGCGGGAGGAAAATGTCCCACGCGCGTTTATCCTTACGGTAGCGAGCCAGTCAGCACTGCTGATGACATTTATAGTGTTAATTCCAGCCCTGCCTAAAGACATTGGGCTCCCTAGGCGCCAGGGGCAGGTCACATTTCAGGCAGTCCTCCCCCGTCTCCTCCCCTGGCTCTGTCAGTCTCTCACACCCCTGATGTGCGGTTTGCGTGTTTGCAAAAGGGGGTGAAATTCATTCCCTCGCTCTTTCTCCTCCCCTCCCTCCGTTTCCCCCCTTCGCAACCCGGAAGAGCTCTGCTCTCCACCGTGAGCTGGGGAAGGCGGAGGGGAGGGGGCTCCCGGGAAGCATGCACATCTCCCAGGTTTTACCTCTCGCTGGAAGCCCGCCCGAGATGCGGTAAGCAGTTCCAAGCGGCGGGCAAGGCAGCAGCGGCGGCATCGGTGGCGGACTGTGCTTGTCATTCCTGCCTTCAGATCTCCAGCGCGTCCGGGGTGGGGGGAAAAATAAAAAACAGCTGGCCCTCGGGAGCAAGCTGCCCAGGTCAGTAAATGCAACTCTCTCTCTCTCTCTCCTCTCTCTCTCTCTCTTTCCCTGCCCCACGTGGGGAGAATTAAGAGGAGGTCTCGCCCCCAAAGGGACAGCTGCCTCTGGAAGAAAGTGAACTAGACCACAGTCCATTATTGTTTTTTCTGCAATGACCTTGGACGAGTGCGGTGTGTAAGTGTGTGGATGCCCTTGTGTGGAGCCAAGAGCTGTTAGAACTAGGGATGCAAAGAAGAAAAAACTGAACAGGAAAATAAGAGCCAGCGAGAATGCTTTTGGGGATGGGCGAGACCAGAGTTTTCTCGGCAGGGAGAGGAATTGGGGGAAAACAACCCATATACTGGGAGCCTTCTCCCCAAGGCGGCTGTAGTGTCCCAGTGTCAATTTTGCGTTTATTTTCCTCTGCTTACAAGTGTATGTTTAGGCTCATTGTCTCTGCATATAATTAAAGAAACAGCTGTGTGCTATAAGATAAAGTTGGAGCCCAGATGTGCCGGCATCTGGCATCCTGCTGGGGAGCTGGCGATTGGGAGGTGTCCCGGCTTCCAGGAGCATCCCGAGGCAGAGTGGGGGTAGGGGAGGAAACCACAGCCTCCCAGCGTGGGTGTGTAAGGTCAGGGGAGGAGGCAGAGGAGACCAGATTTGGACTCCTCCTGGGACCTCACACCAGTGGCCCCCTACAAGAAGTGGCTCCAAGGCAGCTATCCCACAAAGACAGCTGATGTTAAAATGAAAGGGAAGTGGAGTGAATCCAGGCAGGCCAGCTGCTTTTATACCTGCCTTTTCTTCCTGTGGGGTAGCACAAGGGGCCTGAAGAAATTGACAAGAAAAGGTATGGGGCTGGGGGTAGAAGGCAGTCTCAAGGCAGCATTTCTCCAGAGTTTGCTGGTTGCTCTCTGTTGCCTGCATTTGCCTGGGTCCTGGGGTTGTGGGTGGGAGACTGAGAACTTTAAAGGGACACATGACGAAGAAGCATCTCCGCAGCTTTTTCACCATCTACAGCTGCAGCAGGAGAGGTGCTAGTGGCGGCGACAGGTGGACTGTGTCTCCTGTGGCAGGTTGTAAGACAGGGAGTCCCCGCCAGGGGCCCAAGGGTTGATTGTGGCATTGGAGATATTTGCATTGTTGGCAAGATTTGTCTTCTACCTGTCTTTACCCCGTGGGATTGTGGGGTCCATTCAGACAGGACAAAAATCCAAGTGAGTGTCGGGTTATTTGGGTTCTGATTATTGATGACTGATTCCGGCGGTGGGATCAAACAGGAGGCCCAGCTTTCAGCCTCAAGCCAGTGGTTCGGCAAGGCCCCAGGCTCCTGGCGCAAGAAGCCAGCTGGGCTTGGAGTACGCGGGTGAGTCCAGGTGGCCTCCCTCCGGTCCACACAAGCTGCCTCTGCTAGCTACTCTGGGCGGGGATCCGGTGCCTGGGGAGTGGGGGGAGGCTTTTGTTCCCATGGACAACCTGGAGACAGTGTGGTATCACTCTGCCTTCTTGCCTCAGATAGATGAGGTAGGCATCAGTGAGGGGGTGCGAGTGGGTGTACCTGAGTCCTCATTGGTAGACCCCTTCAGTTGGGAGGCTCAGCATCCCAGGGCAGCATGGAGAGCCTGGGGAAGGGGCAGGTATGTGGGAGTGGGTGACTGTGGGTGGCCGCTGCGGGTTAAGGCAGTCTGTGTCCCAGAACCTTGGGAGGTGTGGGGCATTAGGGATCCTGATAAGGGATATGGGTGTAGAGCCGGGAGCTGCCTCTGTTCTCTTGCACTGGGTTATTTCAACCGTTTCTGGACTGCACAGATGTCAGCCTTGGTGTCTGAGACATCTTGCACATGAATGTTCATTCTTCTCCCCATGTCTTTGTATGCAAACAACCTATTTCTGATCACTTCTGTTTCCTTAACCGTTGGCAGAGAGAGAGAGAGAGAGAGAGAGAGAGAGAGAGAGAGAGAGAGAGAGAGGCTCACCAGCGTTGGGGAGTGAGACAGGGGGCCCGGACTGGGGTGGTGGCAGCAGGCCGAAGAGAGGAGAAACAGTGGTCCACGGCCCCCAAGCCCAGGTCCCTCCCCTGGGGTCTGTCGCTGCGGGTATGCAGGCGCTAGTGAGGTACAGGCACATGTGTCTGGTTGCTGTTTTGTTTTATATAACAAATTGCTTGGGGTCCAGGAGGTGGCAGGCGGCGGAGAGCGGAGCACGGGCTGGGCCTGGCTGGCAGAGGCGGAGGGCAGAAGGGAGTCCTGCAACGGAGGAGGGCCGGGCACCGTAGATTTGCGGGGATGCTGCCGCCTTTGCATCTCTGAGCCTGGCAGATGCACCGTTTTACTAAGGGGGTCTCAGCGTGACCAGAGGAAGACTGGAACGATTCATGCTTTTAAAAGCCCGCCTCTGCTGTCTCCTGGATCTGAGCGGAGCCACCCTCCCCCATTTCCCCTATCCCTGCTGTGAACACCGCCTCCCCCCACCCCCCCAGTTGCCCTTGACGCTCACGGTCGATTGTCCGGCGACAATCACATTCCAGTTCCTCAGGCTAATCTAGAGGAGTAAAAACACAATAGCCCCCCCCCCCCCCATAAAGCCCTCCTGCTCCCCCTGAAATGCCAAATTGGAACAGCCGGAGGAGAGTCGCCTGACACTAGCTTTCGGCCAGGCGCTCCGGAGACGGGGTGCCGCTGAGATTGTGGGCGACCAGCTGGCAGCGGCGGGAGGCCACGGAGAGTGGAGCAGGTGGCCAGGGCCAGCCAGCCCGAGCCGCACATACACCCCTCCTCGCCCGAAAATTGCTACGGGCGATCGGCCCACGAGTCCAAAAGAGGTGAACCTCCCGCCGCTTGGCTAGCTACTCGCTGGGGCGCAAAGCCAAGGTGCTTCAGCGATTTGGCCCGTGTGTGGTGAGGGGACTTGGGAGGAGAGGCCCCGGGCTAGACGCAGCGGGCCGGGGTTGGAAGTGAGCGATGCTGTTGGCTGGGCGCAGGGTAAGCGGCCTGCAGCCTTGGGAGGCCACGGGGATGCCCAGCTAGGGCACCGCCATCCCTTCCTCTTCCTCTTTGGTTCCCACCTGTCTCTCAGACCACCACACCCAGGAAAAAGGGTGAGCTGGGGGTGGTGGTGGTGGTGAGCCCTTCCCCCCAGAGTAACTCGAATTCCTTTCAATTCATCCCCAATGGAGCTGTTTCTCCGCCGCTCAGCTCCGGGGTCTCCTGCCATCATCATCGTCCCCTCACCTGCGCCTCGTTAAACCCGAAAGCAGGAATCCCCCCGGCTTCTCTCCCCCTTTCCGCTACACCCGTACACCCCTACCTACCTACACCCGGCCTTTTTTTTCCCCTCTCTCTCTTCTATCTCGCTACAATGAGGTTTTTTTCTACCGGGGAAAAGGTAGTGGTGGGAGGGTCTAGGATCCCCCGCAGCTTGATGCTTGGGCTGGGGGTGGGGGCGGAGTGCCAGGGGGTATCTCCGAGCGCCTCTCTTCTTCTCTCTTTGACTCTCCACCGCGCTCACCGCTCTTTCTCCTCCGGATGGGTTTCCTTTCGAGTTTTTAAAACGGTGATAGATGAATAAGCAAAAAAAAAAAAAAAAAAAAAAGTGAATCAAACCGCATACCACTCCCAAACCGGTGGCCCATTTCACAGGGAAGGCCGACACCAAGCATGCGGCGGGTGGGCGTGGGAGCCGTGGGTGAGCCACGCGCGCACAGCTCTGCCTGCCCGCCCGAGTTCCTATGGGGTTTCCCTTTGGAGGTTTCCACCTCCAGCATCTTCCTGTGGCTAGTGAGTTTTGGGGTCCCTTTTTTCCTACCCCCCTAAACTACCTGTTCGCTGTGTTTTCTTTCAAAAGAACACACACTGCGGAGCCGGGATCCTCAGCCGGCATTGCCCACCGCCTGCCGCTTTCTCATCGCATTTTGATTTTGCTTGCGCTCCACGCTTTACATTTCAGCTCATGCGGGAAAGAGAAAGGAGGCCGGAGTGGAGGCTGCAGAGATTTCTAAAATGCGTCTTGAACCTGCACCGTCCGGCTGGGGCGCAGCGCCAGAGCGGGCGGCCCCAGCCGCTTCGCCCGCGCTGCCCGGCTCGGCGGTGGCGCCTTGGGCCGTGTCCCCGGCGTAACCCTCCCGCCCGGCAGCCGGCGAGCTGTTTATACAGCTTTACCTGTGCTATTCTCGTATCCAGTAAAAATCCTCGCCTGGCCACGGTAACCTAATCCGCGGGCCGAGGCGGAGGAGGGGGTAGCGAGGCTGGCTCCGTCGGAGAGGGAGGTGTGTGCGCACGCCGCAAGCGGGGGTCTCTCATTTGCTCCTCCTTCTCTCTGGATAGGGAAAGGAAATTCAGTCGTGGTTCGGGTGACCGAGGTGGGGACCCGCGGCGGCGGCTGAGAAGGAGGCCGCTTTCGGTGTCCTCGTCCTCCGGGCTTGTCTCTGACCGTGTTGGGAACCTGCGTGGCCGCCGCGGCTCCAAGAGGCGCGGCGGGCTTGGGGGCGCCCGGCGGGCTCTAGCGAGGCTGGGGACGGGGTTTCCTGCTGCAGGCCTGGCTCAGGTTGCTCTCGCCCTGTTTTCAGCCTGCCCTACTCGCCCTTTTAGAACTCCCACGCCTAAGAGAAAGTGGGAGGGGGAAGGAACCGGGGCCTCCCCAACTGGACCTTCCGTGTCGGAGCAGCCCAGGACTGTCTTCCCGAGCTCCCAGGGGCTGGGCTGCAGCAGGCGCACGGCATCGAATTAAACGCCTCTCGGTGGTTATTGTCTCTCGCTAATTGCTCCAACAATGGCTACTATTAAAACGGAGACACCCAATTAAAGGCCCCGGCGGGCCGCGCTCCGCTCCCGGCTACGCACTGCGCGGGGGCCTCAGGCTTGCAGACCGAAGGGCAGCGAACCCGGCTGGTGAGGGGCGCCGGCGCCGGCCTCGACACCTCTGGCCCCCTACTTCCTCCCCAGACGCACAGCGGCTGCGGACGCTTCACACCGTTTTTTTATTGACCGATCGCAACCCAGGAAGATTGATCGGGCTGGAATAGGAAGGGAATTCTCCTCCCCCAACCTCGGCGTGCCAGGGCCTCGGGCCGTGCCCCCAGCTTTTGGCCTTTGGTGTGGCTCTGCGCCGGCCCCCGGTATCCCCGAGCCCCCAGCCCCCAGCAGGTCTTCGGCTGCTTTTCTGTCTTTACCCGCGCGGCCGGGTCCGCCCAGGCCGGCGCCGTGGCTCCGGGGGGAGGGACGCAGCGGCGCGGCCCGGCTCCGCTTCTTTCTCCTGCCTGCAAATATTTGCTGCCTCGCTGGAAATCCGACTATTTCGCGCGCGCTCGGCTTGCAAAGTCCTTAAGTAAACACACTCAAATGACCGCCCCAGGCGGCCGGAGGCACGCTCTCCGCTCCCCCCCGCCCCAACCCTGAGCGGGATTAGTAACTTTAGGACTTGGACCCCGAGGCTCGCCTTTGCTGGTTACCCTTGGCGGGCAGCTCGCGCCCGCACGCGCCCCAGGGCTGCTTTTTCCGGCACCTCGGCCCCGCGGAGCTCGCCTGGACGCACCAGTCGCCAGGCTCGGGTGTGGACGCTGGCCGCGTGGATCTCTTGTGTCTGGGTCCGTGCGACCTCGGGCTGAGCCCCGGGAGCCTGCTCCTTCTAGATGCGCCGTGGCCTCGTGTTTCCCCACTTCCACCGCGGGCCAGGGTCTCTGTGCCCCTGGGAGGGCCGGTGGGAGGGACCTGCACGTGTGCGTGTGTGTGTGTGTGTGTGTCCGTCCGTCCCAGTCTATCCCCAACACGAGAGAGAAAGTCATACTCTATTTCTTACCCTTTCCCCAAGAGGGCACACATACCCCGCTCTCAACTTGACGTCTGGAGCAACCTCCTAGAGGCCTGGGTTTCAGATAGGCTAAGCTGGCTCCCGCCGCCCCACGCATCGCATCAGGACGTGTCTCCTGGGGAGGGTGTGTGTGTGTGTGTGTGTGTGCGCCCGCGCGCGCGCTGCTTTGCTCTGGGATGCTTGTCCCCAAGGTCCCAGGCGCCCAGGCCGTTCGCCAGCCCCTTACCCTGGCGAGGGCGGCCTCGCGCTCTTACTGGAGCCCGGGCAGCGTTGGGACGGCGGCGGCGGCAGCATCCTTGTGGGTCCCCGCCTCGTCGCCTCCATCCGAGCTCCGCCGGCTGCTCTCGGGGAGGCGAGGGGTGGGGTGGGGGACTTTTTAGGCCAGGCCCAGGGCCTGGATACCTGGCGAGAGGGGCGCGTCAGGTCTGCCGGGGTGCGCCGAGGCGTCTCCGCAGGAGGCCTGGATGAACATTGTGGGCTCGAGCTTAAGGAAGAATCAGGACCACCTTTCTGCATTCTCCCCCACCCCCCACCCGGCCTCAAGCCCCCTCCCCTCCCCCGCCCGCTCCGGGAGGAGGAAGCCCGGCCTGCATTTGCCGGCTAGGCGGGTCAGGCCGGCGCCTGGCCTAGCCCAGACCCCCGCAGCCCGGCTCTGCGCCTCAGGCCACGCGCCTCAGCCTCTCCGGCCTCGCTCCCTTCCCCCTTTCTTCCCCGTGGGTCCCGGGGCCGACCTCGGCCCTCCCTCCTCGGTCTCCCCCTCCCCTCCCACCTCCTCCTCCTCCTCTACCCCCCCTACCCCGCCCGCGCCGTGCTCCTGGCTCTGGGGCTGGGCCCGTGACGTCAAGCCCAGTGTGGCGTCGGCGAGACTGGCCGGCGCGGGCCATCAAAAGAGCAACGTCCTCTTTCCCAATTACCCACTGTCAGTCCGGGAACAGGGGCGGACCGGCTGGGAATTAAATGTTAAATACCCCCTACTGGCTGGCTCCATTACCCCCGGCCTCCAGCCCCAGGCCCCCCACCCCTCTCTGCCAGCCCCAAACCACCCAGACCTAGCGGGGCCTTCAAAATCTTTTATTTTTCCAAGGTGGTGGTGGTGGTGGGCGGCGGGGGGGGGGGGTGTGTGTTTGCGCCCTAGGTCCCTACGTAGTCCGACTCGATGATGGGGATTGAATTAAAACGAATAATCCCGGCTTGTCCCACCACCAAGGTGGTCACCGAGGCACCCCACCCTGGAAAGCCGCCGCCTCGAAGACCTTTTTCTCGTCTTTAAAACGTCTTTTCTTTCTTTCTTTCTTTTTTTTTTTTTAGCTTTCCCACACGTTAACATCTTCGTGTCCGGGCATCAGGTGCTTTCCCACCCGGAGCACGGGTCCCCTTGGCCCCTTCTCGGGACCGTGGGCGCCGAGGACTCAGGGGCTGCGCGTTGGGCGTCCCACGTGGCGTGGACCGGGCGGTCGGCCTGACGGATGCGCTTTTAGAAGCCTTTCTTTCTTTCCACTTCTACCCTGAATTCCGGGCCTCTTTAGTAGCCCACAACGTGTGTGCGTTAGTTTCTTCTTGTTTATGGAGCAGTTTCCGGTGACTGTTAGACAGCAACTAAATAATTAAAAGGTTTGGAGAGAGCAGTGAGTAGCAGGAGATGCGGGCAGCTCGGCTGGCCCAGAAGAGATGAGCGGTCAAGAAGCGAGGGGAAATCGATGCTCCTTTACTGGGCGGTCCCAATACATGCGGACCCCGGCGGGCACGGGCGAAACGTGGGGGGCGGGAGCATTGTTTATTATTAAATTTATTAATTATCTTCCTGTTGTGAGTGTAGACATTCAACCCGGATTTTTTAAAAAAATCATATTTAAGAAGGCGAGGATTCAAGGTCCAATTCAGAGAAAATCTTCCGAATACATTCAACCCATCTTTCCACGAGGATTTTTTTTTTCAAGACCCACCCGTCCCAACTGAGGCCGGTTACTGATGCTTTTCCTTCACAGCGTGGAAGGAATCCTTGAGAACTTAACATTCAGGGTCGGCTTCTATCGCCAAGGTTCGTGGAGGGGAGGGGGTGGCGTTTTATGGGGTACAGGAGTAAAGAGGCAACCGTAGTTTGCTTTCAAATAAACCCTCAAATACAGCCCCCAGGCGCGCCAGGGCTGGGGGGCAGAGCCCGCTGGGGAGAACCCGCACTCTCCAGTACCGCAACGCTGCCCCGCGCTGGACCTGGAGTCCGGTCTTGCCGCCTGACCCCTGCTCGCCCCAGCCGCCAGCTCCCCGGCCGGCGGGTGCAGGAGCCACAGCGCCGCTAGGGGATGCAGTGGCTCAAAAGACCGCACCGGGCCGGGGAGGTTGGAGCCCGAGGGGCGGGCCAATCGCCGCCCGGCCGGGGCCTCGCCCGCTGATTGGCCCTCGCGGGGTCCCGCCCCGCCCCACCCCGCCCCCCTCGCCGGGGCGGCTCGGAGCCACGCTCCCTCCGCCCAGGGCTGCCCATTGGGCAGAGCGTGGCCGGGAGGCCGGCGCGGCTGCGGCAAGGTGGCCGCTGAGTCCCCGCCCGGCGGCCCCTGAGGGGTGTTAGGGTCGGTGGCGCGGGGCTGAGGCCCTGGGGCTGGTGGAACCGCCGGGGTTCAGAGTCAAGTGGGGCTCCAGGCGGGGCGGGGTGGGGAAAAAGTTGGGTTAGGAGTGGAGACCGAGTTATTGCTGTCCCTCGTAGGCCTGGGGGACGGGAGAGGGTCGCGCAGCCGGCACCCAAGACTGCTGTCAGTGCAGCCCAGAGCGCACTCGGCCACCGACGCCAGGTGTTCGGAGGGCGGCGCCGCAGGCCGAGCGTGCGCCGGTGCGGGAGAGGCGGCTGCCCGACCCTCCCTCGTCCCGCAGGCGTAGGCACACGGTGGGCAGCAAAAACTCCCAGCAAAGGCACTGCCCCTCCGCTTGGAGTCCGATCTTAAAAAAAACTGCACCTGGACGTGAACACTGTGGTTTCTGATCCCTGTGACAGCACGTAGTTCCTGACTGCTACACGTCTCCCAAATGCCTGGAATGAAATCCTCAATAAAAGTTTGCCCGTTTTTTGGGGAAAAAAAAAAGTCTGTGTGGCAGTGCAACTTTATGAATGGGGCAGGCCGGTGTCACCGGGACCGAATCGTCCCCGCGAGCCCGAGTGCAGCGGCGGGAGCCCGAGCCACATTTAAAGGGCCAGAGCACGAATCCCCCGCGCGCCCGCCCCCTGGGCCCGCGGCCGCCCTCCGCGGCGCCCCTTTCCGGTCAGCGGCGGCGGGCGGCGGGGGAGGGGCGGCGGCGGCGGCGGCGGGCGGGGGGTGGGGGCGCAGCCCTGGAGCCGGTTTGGGTTGCAGTTTCCTGGTGCTGGGGATCCTGTCCCCTCCTCGCCAGCAGCCAGGCTCCTCCCCCGCGGCGCGGATGACACTAGAACCTCCTTAAGTTGCGTCGCGCCACAGCTGTCTGCGAACACTGAGCTGCCTGGCGCCGTCTTGATACTTTCAGAAAGAATGCATTCCCTGTAAAAAAAAAAAAAAAAATACTGAGCGAGGGAGAGAGAGAGGGGAAAAGAGAGAGAGACGGAGAGCGAGACAGAGTGAGCCACGCAATCTGGCCGGGCAGGTCGCACGCGTCCTCCTCCTCTTCCTCTTTGCTCCTCGCTACCCAGGTTGGTATACTGGTGACTTCTTTTTTTTAAACTTTGATTCTTCACCCCCCTACTTTCTCCACTTGGGAAGACTTATTTTTGTGTTGTTTTGTTTGGTTTTAAAAACGCGACTCGTTGCTCTTGGAGAGCTTCCCGCGAGCTGGAAGCAAGGTCCCGGGACTGGTGTCCCCGAGGGAAGGGGGACTCGTCCTGCAAAGGCGTCCCGGGCTCCCGCGAACCCGGTGCGGGGATGTCCCGGGGCCCTCCGCTTGATCCGCGGGAGGCGTCCCCCGCGCGCTGTGCGCGTCCGTCCGCGGGGGAGGTGGTGCCGCAACAGCAACTTCAGGTGCTAGAGGACCCGCGGGCTCATCCACGTCTCTCCCTTCTTCCCTTGCAGGTGAGCCGAGGAGAGAGTCCGGCTCGGAGCCGCTGAGGAGGAGCCCAGGTGCAGAGCAGCTTCCCCCGCGGACTCCAGCGCCTTCGCTCCCTTTTCCATCCCGCCGTACCTAGTTTTTGGATTTTTTCTCCCTTTCCTCTTCTTCTTGCTAAATTACCTCTCCAAGATTTTTTGTCCTCCAACTCCTTCCGTTTGCTCTCCTTTCCTCCCCAGCCTTCCGCTGCCCCAGTGAAAACAAATCACTAAAAAAAAAAAAAAAAAAAAAAAAAAAAAAAAAAAAAAAGGAGCCCCTCTCCCCGCCCGCCGACGACAGGAGCCCCGCGACCTCCCAGGTCGACCGCCCTCCCTCTCCGCGCGCGGGTTCCCGGCCCGGCCAGAGGGCGCGAGCGCAGCCGAGGCCATGGAGGTGACGGCGGACCAGCCGCGCTGGGTGAGCCACCACCACCCGGCGGTCCTCAACGGGCAGCACCCGGACACGCACCACCCGGGCCTCGGCCACTCGTACATGGACCCGGCGCAGTACCCACTGCCCGAGGAGGTGGATGTACTTTTTAACATCGACGGGCAAGGCAACCACGTCCCGCCGTACTACGGAAACTCCGTCAGGGCCACGGTGCAGAGGTACCCTCCGACCCACCACGGTGAGTCCCACACCCGCGCCCCCGGGCATGGAGAGAGGTTGGGAAGGACGGACCGGGCGCTGCCGGGACACCGAGCGAAAGCCCCCAGGTGCAGTTACTGGTTCATTTACAAGAAAAGAAAAACAACAAAAAACAAAAAACAAACGAGGGGCCCGGAAATGGGCGAGGAGGCCGTGTCGCTTGTCGAGAGAGTATGTTTTTTAAAGAGCGTGGCAGCAGGCGGCTCTCGGCTGCCGGTCTCTCCCCAGGGCCTGGCGCTCACCTGGCGGGCGCTGAGCTGCAGCCCTCCCGCCCCGGTGCAGCCGCGGCTTGCGCGGCGCGGGAGGTCCAGGCGCGCGGCGCCCGCGCTCTGCCTCTGCGGGCGGCCTCGGGCTCTGGTCCTCCCCAGCTCGCACCCTTGGTACCCCCCGCCCCGGTAGTTCTGCCTAGGTGGGGGCTCCAGGGCGCCTGGCTCCATTTGTTTCTCTCGGCGTTGATTTTTAGAAAGACCCGGGAGTTTTATGTACTCACACCCCTCTGTGGCCTTTTCCCTGCAACCCCGCGAAACTCGTGCATTTTGTAGGCTAGTGGTTTGCAGGCAGGTTTCCTGCCTCTTGATTTTGAAAATGGAACTCTGGGGCTTTGAAGGAGTTTTAGGAGGAAAGACTTCATTTTGAGGGATTTCAGGTGTCCGGGATTCCCGGCTGCACAGAATTTTCCTGCCTCTTTCGGGTTGCCTCCCTGCCTGTAGCCCTTGCCTTACCCTGTCGTCAGGCCTACCACGGTACCATAATAAGGCTTTCACACAAGATTTAGGACACATCAAGGTTTCTTTTAGCCATTCCAAATGCCTCCTCCCACACCCTTTCACCTTGAGAAGTTTAGGAGATTTCTGATAGTTAAAGAAAAAAAAAAAAAAAAGAAGAAGGAAGGAAGGAAGAAAAAGAAACAAACGCAGGCCTGTAGAGTTAGCTGGGAAAGCTTCTGACACGTTCCCAGCTGAAAGTTTATCTTCCTAAAGAAATAGGAACAAAACATGGGGCTGGAGGAAACATGAGGTCTAGCTAGGCCGAGGTCTGCCTGGGTACCCCTACCCAGAGCCGGCTTGGGCGCCCGATGGCACAGCCTCCCCGGCAGCAGGCGTCCTGTGCCCCGCTGTCGCCAGGGTTTCTGCGAATGGGGCGCTCTTCGCCTGGGTCGTGTGCACATCAGCAGTTAAGTGGAAATGTGGTCGATGCAGGCTTAATATTATTTACTATTCTACTTCCTGCATAATGTGAATCTTAACCCTTGGTATTCAGAGAACTCTCCTTCCCCCTCATCCCCCTCCCCTTCCTCTCTCTTATGATTTTAGTTTCAGTATTGTTCTTAATGGCTGAACAGAATGGCAACTGCTGAGGCAGGTGCTGGATGCAAAGATCTATAAGCTGGTGGTTTGCATTTGCAGTTTGTTCTGTTCTGAGTGCGGGCACTTGGAGAAGTTATGGTCACCTTAAAAGCGAGTACTTGCAATGAAGGCCAAATCGCTCAGTGCAGGAGGTGTTCTCGGTTTAAAATTCGCACAGTGTCTCAGGCATTCAGGTGAACGTTCACACCGTCCAGCGGTGGAATCGGTGGAATTGCTGTCTTGAGGACCCAATGGGGGCTTATTTGGTTTTTCTTTCCCAATAGGTTTTGGGAGGGTGAGAAAAACAGGAGAAACTGCCCTGCCAGGGTCCGGCTTTGGAAACTTTTCTCCCACCAGCCCGAGCAAGAATTTCATTGCAGATCCCATTTCAGGGCTGTCCCAAGCATCCTTGTGAATTTTGAGCAAGTGCTGAATTCGGTTTCTGGAAGGAACCCTAAAATGTGCCCTTATTCCTTTCCCAAGTCTTATTGGGAGCTCTGCATAGGATGGGGGGGGGGGGGTTCTGCTCCTGGTGTTGAGCCCTGGTGTGGCCGGGCTCCGTTCCTCAGGCCTCATCACTCACAGCTGGCTCTCTTATCTGGCTGGTTGGGATTAAGGCGGGATGGGAAACTCTGGGCCATTGAAGGAAACCAATAAATCAAGTTAGGTTCTGGAGAGGGACCTCAGGGGAGGTGATTTAGAGGCCTATCTGTAGATGCCAGTAAGTCAAAAGGACCCTTCTCCACTCCTTCGTGGCACCTCCCGGGTGGCAGGCACAGGCCCTTGGTGCATTTGATGGGACAGCCACGTGGGAGGGGGAGTCGACAGCCGCTGCCCCCTACCCCGAGGTGTGCTGGCCAGGGACCCTCGGGGGCCACTCGGATTAGACAGAGTGAGCCCCAGCACAGGTCCCTGTTGGTGCTTGGGGTTTTGCTACCCTGGGGGCTGGGGGTGCCCGGGTGTGTGTCCGAGGGCCGCTCTGACCCGCATGTTTCTCTCCCACTCCTTCCCTGTCTGTGCCTTCGCCGCTGCCGCCGCAGGGAGCCAGGTGTGCCGCCCGCCTCTGCTGCACGGGTCCCTGCCCTGGCTGGACGGCGGGAAAGCCTTGGGCAGCCACCACACCGCCTCGCCCTGGAACCTCAGCCCGTTCTCCAAGACGTCCATCCACCACGGCTCCCCGGGGCCGCTCTCCGTCTACCCCCCGGCCTCGTCGTCGTCCCTGTCGGCCGGCCACTCCAGCCCGCACCTCTTCACCTTCCCGCCCACGCCGCCGAAGGACGTCTCCCCGGACCCGTCCCTGTCCACTCCGGGCTCGGCCGGCTCTGCCCGGCAGGACGAAAAAGAGTGCCTCAAGTACCAGGTGCCGCTGCCCGACAGCATGAAGCTGGAGGCGTCGCACTCACGCGGCAGCATGCCCGCCCTGGCCGGGGCCTCGTCGTCGGCCCACCACCCCATCACCACCTACCCGCCCTACGTGCCCGAATACAGCTCCGGACTCTTCCCGCCCAGCAGCCTGCTGGGCGGCTCCCCCACTGGCTTCGGATGTAAGTCGCGGCCCAAGGCGCGGTCCAGCACAGGTAGGAAACCGCCTCTCCCTGCGGGAAGCCTTTGCCTACCTCCCCGCCTCCCTTTGCCCCTGAATCCCGGGCCGGAGCAGGGAGCCCACCCGAAAGGGGAGCCCGGGGAATGGGTAATCCCAGCCCTGCCCAGCCTGGATTTCTTGCCCGTTTTTGCAGGCCCCCGGCCAGGGAGGACAAGCATGGCGAGTGTCCTCTGCTATCTCGTTCCAGGCTGTGGAAGCAGAGGGAATGTGGGATCTGCTTTCAAACCTGCCACAATGAGCCGGGGAAAGGGGAAAGACAAACAAAGCAAAAATTATGGGGGCTCCTGCCTGGAGCAAGACACAGTTCTGGGACGCCAGAGTCGGTTTCCAAGACCAAATGGAATAAAGGCCATGGGAATAAGCCTTTAGTGTTTAATGCTAAAACGAAACCTCCTGAAACCTAAACAAACACGGGTCCCTCCTGTGACCCTGCTGTGGCCTTTGTCAGTGGGACTGTCGCTCTCCCGCCCAGCTCCAAGGGGGCCACAGGGTGGGTAGCAGAGCGCAATCTTCCCTGTAGGACGTGGGTGCCGTCCACGTGGAAGCACAGAACATTTTGTGGGGCATGCGGGATCCTAGCAAAAGCAGCACCCAGATTCTGGGGCTGGGCAAGGGGGGCCGCTGAGAACCTCACTTTGGTGCTAGGGAAACAACTGCATGGCAATCAGCTACCTGTGGTGCCTTGTGGGGCTCGGTACCTGCAAGGGCAGGAAGTTGGGCGAGGGAGGAGTGTGCATCCATTCAAAGGGGAGCGTGGGCTCTGCTTCCTCCGCTTACCCTCTTCCCAAAAAGCAGACGCTGGCTAGAGACACTGCTGCGTGTTTATTCTATTGGTGTAGACTCACCAAACACACACAGGAGGCTTGCTTTAAACATAAAATCATCCCTCACCGATTTTGTTTCTAAGCAAAGCAGTTGAGTCAGATGCGAGCGAAGGATTCTAGGCGAGAAGCCTGTCACGGTCTTTGGGACACACGATTTTGTGAAGGTTCTTGTTCTGTCTCCTAAGGCGCGTCCGTATTGGGGGTAGGCGGCTCGGCTCCGGTCCGCTGTGACTGGCCTCTGCCCTCTGTCTGTCTGGCCTCTGCCCTCTGTCTGTGTAGACCCTAGGGAGACAGCGACAGAGAGAATGGCTCCGTGTCTGCAGGGCGAGGTGAGCCGGCCCGAAGCGGAGCTCGGAAAGTTGCCCCCTTTGAAACACTTCGAAGGGAGGCAGGCTTGTGGGAGCCCAGTGACCATGAGATCGGCTTTCAGGGTTGTTTTTTTTTTTTTTTCCAGGGTGACATTCACTGCGACTGCCTGAGCAGGACTGTCTCTATTTAGTTGATATGTTTTAGCTAATCCAATTATTTTCAGACTGCTGCACGCGACAGTTGCATTGTTTATCCCGAGCCAGGAACTTTAATAGAGTCCGGATGCGGTTAGGCTGACAGCAAAACTCAGACCTGCGTGTTCAGTACATGAAAGTAGGCAGCAGGGAGAGGGAGGTGGGCTAGCTGTGGAGAGAGAGAGAGAGAGAAAGAGAGAGAGAGAGAGAGAGAGAGAGAGAGAGAGAGAGGAGGGCAGAGCCGCAGAGCCAAGCTACCGGCTGGCGGCAGGGCGGGCAGGGGTGCCTTGTCGGGGACCTCGGGGCTGGCTGCCAGAGCGCTGGAGATAAATGGGTTGCAGGGAGACTTGGCTGGAGGCAAAGAGAACCAACCTGTGCATTTTGAGGTTGCAATGTCTTTTTTTTTTTTTTTAAATCCTCTTTTCTGGTAGGGCTGTGAGGGTTGGGGTAGGGGGGAGAGCGTGGTCTCTGAGGCTGAGGTGGCGGTTAGGGTGGGGGGGGAGGGGACAGACTGACTTTTCCCGAAGACTCTGGTTTCTCTGCCCTCATTTCTGGGTGCACTTTCCGCCTTGGGTTTAGTGCTTCTCTTTCTCTCCCGTCTTTCCTTAAGACTGAACATGGAGGGAGGAGGGGGCAGGCAAAGAGCTGTAGTTTTTCCTAAACCGGGGCTGGAAATACCTAGACACCTATTTTATTTTTTTGGCACGGCGGGGTAGGGGGAGGAGGCCATTGAGATGGACCTTTTACTTCCTCCTTCTAGGCCTTTTTCACGGCCCTCCAAACCCAGAGCCCTCACACCTGCCCGGCTTGGGGATGGGGGTGGGGGACTTCTGGGAGCGTGGCAGGGAAGTTTCCAGGAGCCCCGGCTGTGTGTGTGTAGAGGGGTGGATGTGGTGGGAATTCTCGAAGGGGGGGATTCTCTTGGTTTTAGTGGTTGCTTGCTTTTCTTTCTTTTTCAAACCTCGTTGCAAAGCGTTCGCTGAAGGAGGGGACTGACTGCACTGACTGCTGCTGCTGCTGCATTTTGGAGAAACGGTTGAAGCTGTGGTTAGGGCGCCTATTGCTTTCTTAAACGCCCAGGCTTTCAGTGCTGGGATCTCGCTGTGCACACAAAAGACAAAGCCTTTTTTTTTTGTTTGCTTTGTTTTGTTTTTTTGTTTTTGTTTTTGCAAAAGGCCCATGTCTTAGCTCTCCAACCTTTTTTTTCCCCCCCCTGGCTCTGGGCCCCTTCCTCCACCTTCCAGTGAGCCATTTTCCTTGCCCTGCTCCTACCCTGTTCATGTTACCTGGTGGCAGAGTTGCAGTCCAGGGAGCCAAGGGCCACTTGAAAATGGCTGTGAAATGGCAAGCGTCCTCCCAGCTCTGTGGTTCTTGTCACGGAAGAGAGAGGTGTCTGAGCAGCTCTCAGTAGGCAGGGTGCTGAGGACCCGGGCAGACAGACAGCAGGAGAAGAGCCGGGGGCCTCCAGTAGGAAAATTGCCTGTTTGCTGAAGTGACAGACTAGAGGCAGCAAGGAGGAAAGAGAAAGAAAAGCCCACACAAGGCCATCGCACACTTGCGGAGTGACTCGGGACAGAAAATTGCTCCAGTGGGCAGAGCGTTCCCCGAGAGGTGGTGTCTGTCGCTAGCTTTCTGAAAAGGAAGCTGCCATCCTCCGCCCTGCTTGAAAAAGGAAAGGAAATCAGAGCGATTGCAGCAGGCTGGGGGTCCCCCTGCCCGCCCCCGCAGTGCCAGGGTGCCGGGAACCCCCTGTGCCTGTGTGTGTGCGCGTGTGTGGGACAGGAACATTAAGAGCCTTGTCTGGGCAGGATTTGGGGGGTGGGCTTGGCAGCCCCAGCTGGATCAGGGTCAGTGCTGCTGCCCCCAGATGGGGCTGCCCCAGTGCCCGCTTGGGACGCAGGAGCACCAGGGCCTGCGGCCTCTGAGCTCGGGCTGCCGCTGGCACCTCCTCGCCCACTCCTCTTTCCTGCAGGCCTCCCAGGGGCTCCTGACCCCCAAAATGAAAGGCGTACAACCCCAGAGCCAAGAAGAGCTTTTGGGCACCTTGGAATGTCTCGGCAGGCCCCGAGGGCAAGGCATTTGAATAATATCACTTGTAGGGGGCTCTTAGACCTGGTGAAAACTCTCTGTAGGATCCCCACCCCCCGGAAGACTTAAGACCCCCTTTTGGAAGCTGGAGGGAAAAAAAAATTCTTGGAACTCCTCAAGACAATTTTGGAACAACAAATAAGACCAGAAAAGTACTGGGCCCCGACCTGACACTCAGCGGAGAGTGGGCGGGACCCTCGTGTTCTCAGCTCTCCTGCAGAACCTGTCCCTGGAGAAGGCCACAGCCCCTCCGTGTGCACTGCCCCAGTTCCCTCGTGCTTGCTCTGGGTGGGGGGCTTTCCCAAAGGCCTCAGCGGTCCCCGGGCTGCCCGGGCCGACTTTTCCTCCTCTTAGAGCTGGTTAGAATTCCCCGACACCTTCTACTTTCTCTTCCCCACACCGCTCCAGTCTTCCTGGTCGGTTGGCGGTCAGTGATTAATCGCTGACACCAGAATCTTCTTGAGGGGCCCTTGTTCTTTCCTTAGTCCCTGTCCGGCGTCTTCCCTCCTAGCCCCTGGGTCACCCCTCTCTGGGGGGTACCAACATGAGTCCTGCAGGAATCGGGGTCCCAGCCCCTGAGCCCTCCCCCCCGACCCTGGAAGTGGAGGAGAGTCTTCCAGAAGGCAGCGTCCTCTTGCAGGAGTTAGTGGGAAAGAAAGCCTCCTCGTGTCCTAAAGGACTCGGCCAGGGACCTTTCGGGGGGGGGGGGGGCATCTTGGGTCACTCTGCTGCCCCGGCTGTAGGAGTGAATGGCAGTCAGCTGAACCTGGCCCTGGCCAGTTTTCTGTTTATTTTGCTTGTTTGTGTTTTTGGAAGCAGACACGGCAGGCAGGCCTTAGGTAATGAGCTGGCCGAGAGCCCCTTCTGTGTTGATTGCTCTGGTTTCTAGGTCTTCCTCTGATGGGCACCCTGTCCTGCTCGACCCTTCCCTTCCCTTGGGTGTGGGCTCCCCTTCCTCCGCCTCCTCCTCCTCCAGAGCCCCTGTCTACAGTTTACACTGTATTTCCCTTCCACAGCCCCTGGGCCGGCCGGCTGGGGCTGGAGTGGCAAGCCGTGGGGAAGAGAGCCGTAAAAGTGTTAGCGCGTAGCCAGGGACATTTCTGATTTTCTTGGAAGTGAACTCTGAGGCCGTAGCTGCTCTAGCCCATCAGCCCATCCATCAGTCTGCACATCGGTCTGTGTTATCTATCTAGCCTTTGCTTCATCTTCCTCTTCCATCCTCCTCTTCATTACTTAATCAATCCCCATAGACAGAGCCAGTGCTGACCGCGGGACGCCTTTGTCTTCTTTGAGGGACGTGGAAGGGGGTGTCTTTGCTTTTGGCTCAACGTTTTCCCGGGGAAGTCTTTCCGCTTGGAATCGGCCTTCCTCCGTGGGTCAGCTTGGTCTTTCCGATCAGGCCAGGGTTCTGTTGCTATTTCTTCACCTGCCGTCTTCCGCTGCGATGTGTGGCCGTATAGGAGAATGGTTCTGCTGTTCCTTAGTGGGGGGGGGGGGGCGTCTCAGGGGTGCACATGTGCCCCCCAAACGAGGCAGCAAGCAAGGGGAGTTTTGAGCTTTCCTCTGCTCGTTCGTCGCGGGCCGCTTTTCGGTGTGTCTGCCTTCCAGAAGTGACTTATCCGTGTTCTTGTTTTCAGAAGGCAGGGAGTGTGTGAACTGCGGGGCGACCTCGACCCCCTTGTGGCGGCGCGATGGGACCGGGCACTACCTTTGCAACGCCTGCGGACTCTACCACAAAATGAACGGACAGAACCGGCCCCTCATCAAGCCCAAGCGAAGGCTGGTAAGTTCTGCCTGGGAAGGAGCCGTCCCATCCGCGCCATTTGTGGATTGCCTTTCCGCCCTGCAGGAAGGTCGGCTTTCTACAGGAAATTGGCAGGGCTGCTCAAAATCATGTCAGCTTGCTTGGGACTGGCTTTTTTATTTTTTTTTTTCCTTTCCCCTGTTTTCAAGTTAGATATACAGAAAAACTCTATTTTTGTGTCTCTGCGTGTTTCTTAAGCTACTTCTCCAAGTTTTAAAAAGGCTGACATCTCAGCTATCAAATCCGACAGAGATTCTCTAATAGGATAATTGTGTCAGTGGTTCCAGGACTGCTGACTTCAGGTGCATTGATGATCCCTGTTGCACAGACAAGTCATTTAGCATGCAGATTGAGCGGAAAGCCCCCGGAGCCACCTAGAACTTGTTCCTGCAGTAGTCGCAGAAGGTGGGCGCCGAGGGGCGATGTCATAGTCTCGGGACGCTTTGGGTGACTTTCTTGTGCTAGTTCTTTGAGATGGATGGGACCGACTCACTGCATTGCAGAAGCAGCAGCAGCACCCTCTTGCACTGTTCTTCGTTTTTTCTTGCTCTGCAGGGTTGAGGTTGTCCCTCAATTCCTGGGGGAAAAGTTTGGCGGCTCCTGTCTTGCCTCTTGGTCACACCTAGCAATTGGTCTCGTTTTCTCTCTGAACACCTGTCCGTAGGGTGATCAGTTTTTTTTTAAATTTTTTTCTGTCCTCCCTCTCCCCCTCACCCCCCACTTTTAAACATCTTGAGCATTAGGAGTAGTTGAGAGAACTTGAGAAGTAGCAGGAGGGGTTCCCTTGGAAGTGTGTGTTGTGGGACACTCAGGCCAGGTTGGATGGGTGAGTGAATGTGACAGAGGGAAATAAAAACAGAACTGACAGATGACAGCTCTAACCACAGCCGGGACATCAGCATGCTCTCTCACCAAGCAAGAGTGGGGAGGAGGGGGATTTCCCAGTGGAGATTAATGGATGAATTAGCATCCGTCACATTCTAAGGGGGGGGGGGGGATCTGCCCCTGTATTCTTTTTAAAGAATAATTTGTCCTCCGCATCAGATCGTAGTGCAACTCAACACCTTTCGTATCCTCTTTAGAAAAAGGAAAAGCTTTCTAGGGATGGAAGTGCCCACATGACTTTAATTTTTGGCAACCCTAGCTCTCTCCGCTTTATTCTTCATGATCTTTGCCCTCTTCTCCAGCTTTCTCAAACCTCCCCCCTGCTTCTCCTCGTGTAGTTTGGTATTTTTTTTTCCCCCTTGCTCGCATGTGCGAAACTTAACTTCCTAGGAAAAAGCTGCCGGATATCTGAGCACTAGAGATAACTCATAAACAACAACTCGGCTTCCCCAACCTAAACATCAAGATGTTGGGACATACCAGAACAAGAAGGGTTTGAAAAAAAAATATGGCGGGAGGTGTGAGCACTGAATGAGTATGATCACACCACAAAAGAATGTTCTGAATCACTCAAAACCTGGCTGTCATGAAAAAAAAAAAAAAAGAAAAAAGGAAGAAAACTAACAACAGAAACCTTCTTGTTAAAACTAAGTCATGGTACCATTAGTTTTTTTGTTGTTGTTAAGATAAAGAAGGGAAAAGCAGAGAGGGTAAAACTCTCGGACAATACCCGATTGATGAGTAAGAGGTCGTTTGACATTTTCTTGGGTTTTCTTCTTCCATCTGTACAGATGGCTGAGGATGGTTCTACTCCCTTCTTACATCATTTTGTCTCCCCTCGTTTTTATAGGAACCCTCTTGAACTCTGAGTAATAATTACTCTTAATTTTATAATTCATTGGCTGTCACATTTTAAGCTGCCTTTTCTTTCTTAGTCAGCTGCCCTGAGCAATTTGGTGGTGTTAGTTGCCTAGAATTTATATAACACAGGGAGACCGACACCTTTGATAAATAGTTTTTTAATTCCTTAAATATGTTTGACTTCTGAACATCTGAATCTTTTTTTTTTTTCCTTTGCTGTGTTTCTGTCCTTTTGCCCCAGCTCCGTTGTTAGAGCTTGCCATTCCTGTTTGCTGCCTGCAGGTTAGCTAAAGACCACCCCTAGCCCATAACGGAGCCAGCTCTTCTGTGAAATGCCCGACATGGAATTAAATGAGTGCGGCAGCTAGACGAAATGACTCCAGGGAAGCTCCATAGGTCCCCACCCCTGCCCCCAGCGCTGGCAGGGTATTCTGTCCATTGAGCACTTGCTGTTGTTCATAGTCCCTGCCAGGGAGCCAAATAGTGGCTTCGAGAGACTGTCTAAAGTTTGCGTGGAGTCTGTGGGACTGGAGGCATTTTCTTGCTCGCCTGTGTTTATGTGGCTGTCAGTACACTGCAAGGAATTCCACTCTGGCCTTCGTCGCTGACAGCACCGATTTTCTCGTTGGCATAACGTGGCTGCGCTCTGCATGTGGAATTGTTGGGTGGGGAGGTCTGAGGGCCTCAGGACGCATCAGTCAACTGTCCCTGAATATTTCTGTTAGAGGAAAAAAAAAAGCACTATGGGAAGACCACACTAATCATATCAGTTATTTAGGTATCCAAGTACTGGTGTGGAGCGAGAACTAGCGCTCTCGGCCCCTCGTGTGTTATTTTTGAAGTAGATAGACAACAGAAAAGTAGACACTTCCCCTGTGATAAATGGGGGTTGTTTTTAATGTCCAGTTCCTTGGAATGCTAAAAAGTTACTTAAAAAAAAAAAAGTGATCGCTCTGCTGTTTCTAGCCCAAAGGAGCCCATTTATGGAACAATTTAGTGGCTTTGAAAGAAAGAAAAGAAGTCAGTCTGGTTAATTCAGGATTGCCACTGTGTTTTCCATATCTGGCAGCGTTGGGTGCCTGGCCCAACAGTTCCGCTTAATACAGTATCGAAACACACCAGGATCCCGGTAGCTTTCCTTGCGTGCTTTATAACCACACCGGCGCTTTCTTGATCACAGATTAAAAACTACCTGGATTCCTCCCCCTTCCTTGATAAATATTTTTGAGGCCAGGAGCAGGGATAATTTTGCAGTTAAAATCTTTTTCTACAGAGGAGAGGTGAGGAAGAGAGAGAGGTGCGTGTTAGAAGTGATTCAACTCGCATTTTCTTTTGAGAGCCTTTTAGTTTAATTTTTTTTTTTTAAATATGGACAGGGAGAATAACTCCCTGAGAAACTCGAATGTGTTGGAAAGTGAAAGTCTCCTTTTGTAGAGGAAATGGAAGCAGGGCCACCGCCAAGGAATTGAAATTCAAGTTGAGACTAATGTTTGACCTGCGAGCATTCTGCTAAGTGAACAGCAAAATAGGAAATAGCTAATTTCACGAAGGTGCAATGAGATAAGAGCAGGAGGAGGGGAGCCAGCACTCCTGTTGAATAGCAACAATTCCGTATTTGTTGGAGTTTGTCTCAGTCCCCGATGGCCACCGGGAGAGAGAGAGGGTGACTGTCCCAGAGTCTGAGGGTGCTGGCTCTGTACACTTAGGACTGCTGCAGGTTCTCCAGGGTCTTACGAGCTCAGGGTGTCCTGCTCGGTGCCTCCTAAGTCTTGCCCCCCGGGAGTGTGTGCCACTTGCACGCACAGACATCCTGTGATCGTGCTGGTGCTGCTTGGGCTGTCCCTCTGTCCTGTAGCCTGTGTGACGACAGATCCTCTTGGGAGTTAAAGACTTCTTGTGGGCTTGGGCTTGGTGAATGAGACAGCTGGAAAGGCTGGTGCCCAAAATCAGTCTGGCTAATGGGAAGTTGCTACCCATACCCCTTAACCCTCTGGTGTACTTGCTAGGCTAGGGAGGAGGAGGGTGACAGTCCCAGGGAGGTGATGCTGGCTGCCCTGGAGATCAGCAGCTTCAACCCTGACCACGTCACGCGGGTCCCCTCACTCCCATCCAGTGGATTGCCTGCCATTCTCTTCTGAAGGCAGCTTTTGGGGATCTTTATAACTTTCATGTGGGCTACTTGCTAGTTTTGATTTCAATGAGAATTTCTTTCTTTGGCTTTTTTTTTTTTTTTTTGGGTAAAGCCTGTCTGCATGGTGTTGATGACTACACGTTTAACATTTGTTTTGATTTGCCTCTCTCTCTCTCCCTCTCTCCCTCTCTCCCTCTCTCCCTCTCTCCCTCTCTCCCTCTCTCCCTCTCTCCCTCTTTCCCTCTCCTCCCCCCTGCCATCCCAGTCGGCAGCCAGGAGAGCCGGGACTTCCTGTGCGAACTGTCAGACCACGACGACCACCCTCTGGAGGAGGAATGCCAATGGGGACCCTGTGTGCAATGCCTGCGGGCTCTACTACAAGCTGCACAATGTAAGTGGGACGGGGAGCGGCACCACTGGGGCTGCCTTTAGGGAGACGCCCGGTAAGAAGTGTCACGGTCGCCCCTTCCAGAACCCATGCTCTGTTTAGATTCTCTTCTTTGGGGCCAAACCAGCGGCCCCCTAGAATGAATGCCGTAGGATCTAGTTGAGAAAACAACTTTGCTGAAATGAGCCTTGCAGATTTCCAAGGAGTTTGTAGAGAGCGAGCGACATGACTCACTTGGGGTGTTTTGAACATGTGACCTTCAGTGTGGCAATCTGATACGCTTGGTGGGCCCGTCTGGTTTGGAAGGGGAAAAAAAATCTTCCCCTTGGACATCAAAAAATGTCACCGGGGTATGTTTTGCTGTTTGCTGGCATTTCAACTTTTTTTTTTTTTTTGCAAAAAGGGAAAGAGAGTGTGTGTGAGGGGAAGAGGGAAAGGTAATAGAATTGTCATGCGTGGCACAGGCATTCCTGCAACCGAGAGAGGAGAGAGGACCGATCTAGTTACTGAGGGAGAGAAAAAGTCTTGGCGAGACCTGTGCTAGGAATTTTAAATGCATTCTCTGTTTAAAAGGCATGAAATGAAATGTCTGAGAGATTTCATCTGATGTCTTTGTCCCAACCAGCTTTCGCATGCAGAGCTCCTAAGGAAGGATGGTGTCAGAGCAGGGAAAAGAAACCCAGCTTTCTCTCCATGTGTAGCATGCTGGAGGGGGAGTTGCCAGTCACCTGGGCGAGCGGGCTCTTTTCGCATCTTTTGGTCTCGGCTCCTCCCAGTTTTAAAAATATCTTTGCCTTAGAAAAAAAAAAGTTCGGTAATTTTCTCCCCTTCCCTCAAACAACTCTTGCTGGCCGACAGGTTGTGAGTCCCCAAGAGGCCTCAAGTTTACATTAATCCTGCAGTAGACAATGGACATGTCTCTCTCTGCTCTCTCTCTCTCTCTCTCCCCTTAGTGTTTTCTAATTCTCCTGGCATCTCTTTGCTAACCTGACTTTGGCAAAGTCTGAGACTGAAGCGGGAAGAGGCAGGGATTTTTGCTTGGGGCAGTTCTGGCAGTAAACTCATCTTACCCAGGAGCATCCGGGCACTTAGGAGGAAGCCGTGTGGAGAGAAGCTTTGAGTCACAGAGAACTTCTCAGGGTGCCTTTGGGGAGCAGGTTGCTGCGATTCCCAGGGACCCGGCCTGCTCAGCTTCCTGTCCACAGGGTCACCCCCTCACACCGTGCCCAGCGCTCATAAACCTGGAGTCTTAAATTTGACCTCGTGTTTCTCCCTCAGATCTTGGAAACTGTGCTGTACACATTCCCCAGCAGTTAAACTCACGTCTTATTTTCATTTTGGGAAATTTCCTTGTCACTTGCACGGAAGATAAGATTTGTGATTCAAATCTGGAAGATTAGGGGGCATTCGTGTTCATTAGCTAAGCCAGCGTCAGCTCAGCCCATCAAGATGTTCTGGGGGCTGTAATTTATGGCTTTCCGAGAACTTTCTGGCTTCTCGATTACGACCCGGCTTCAGATAGACCCCTGGTGTAGACAGGGCAGAGGTGATTTTTATTTCAGTCTTGCTTGAAGAAATTATGACTCAGAAAATCAAGAAGTGTTTGCACCGTGACGGGGCTGATAGAGAGGAAGAGTGAGGAGCGATTTTAGAGTAGCAGGTTTTCCTGGGAGTTCAGTAGCATCAAGATGAATAGGAGAATCATCTGAAACGAAACACTCTCTTACTTCAGGATATAACAAAATCATCACTAATGGTGTACATGTGTGTATTTCTTTCCTACTTCCATGGAAAGCAGGAATTACGGGAAATTAGTCATATAAATACATATTATTATTTTTTTGACTAGTTAGCCGTGATGAGATCTGGTCTCACTAGGGTCCGATCTCAATACATTTACGCCTTCGTAGCTAGGCTCCTGTGCCTAGGAGAGAGAAGCAGCTCATCCTCAAGTTGGCTTTTTCTGTCTTCCCTGGCTTAGCTTGTTAAAGGAGGCGATTTCTGGGTATTTAACCGAGAGAGATAATAATCTATTAACATTTTCATCGTGTCCTGTGTTGTTGTGCCCATCCAGATATCGGTACGTGTATACCATAATTTCCTTCCTTCTTATCTAGGTGTGTAGATAACTGCCTATCTCGCCATCAGTGTATCTGGGTGGTGTTGTGACTAGTTATCTGGGGCTGTGTGGCTCTCTGTGTAACCAGATATTATATTTCGATATCTGGCTGTGTATATCTAGATACCCGAGTAGGAAGCTGGTGTATCCAGACGTTATCTTAGGGAGATGTGATGTGGGAGTAGATTCTTGTCATCTCTGCAGGCTGCATCTTTATCTCCATGATAACTTTGAGGAAGGAGCCCTGAGATGTTCTCCCGGCCATGACCTTCCTCGGCTCTTCCTCCTCTGCCCCACGTACCCTTTCTGGTGCAGGGGTGAATAGGTGTCAGCTTCCGGGTGGGGCCTCCATATGGGACATCAAGCTCAGCCTCTCGGCAGCATAGCCGACTGGATCCTTGGTTCCTTAATTGGCATTTCTAGCGTTGGGACTTGGGAGGGTCTGCAGCTAAGGGGACCCCCTTTCTCTGTCCTTGAGAACCCTGCTGGAATCCGAGAAGTTGGGAATGACTGGGACCCAGACGTGGACTCTTGGGGTCTCTGCTGTGTGTCACTGGGAAATGGGCAGATCTGCAGTTGGCTACTCATGGATTTCTGTTGTCAAGGTTAATTTGACACTGTCTCTCTGTGGGGACTAGCCTCTGTTTACTTTATAGGGTCCCTTTTTTTGAGTCTGGGCCCCAGAGCCCAGACAAATGAGTTGATTGAGAAAGCGAGGGTAGTAGGCTGCCTCAGGGTGTGAAGTCCAGTGGTCCTTAGAGTGAGGGTCTGTCTTCGGTTTCTTGCTCTTTCTGTTGCAGGGTAAGAGCATTCTTCTTGCTAACATGGTGCTTGGCACACTCCAAGTGGGCATTAAATACTTGCTGATCGGCCGTGTGGCGGTTTGCCTCGTTAGGAGTGAGGAGACTGCAGCTCTCCACTGCTGGTGCGTGGCGTGGGCCAGCCAGGAAAGGCGCGACCTCCGTGCACGCAAATGCCAGGGGCAGCTTTTACGGCAGTTCTCATTGTGCAAAGGCCGGGGATGCAAGGGAGGCAACCAAACACTACTTAGCAGGCCATTATAGTCACCGCTTCTCCAAGGCAGATAAACACTTAAAAGATTGATGACGTGGGCAGTGCTTTCTAAGTCCAAAGACAGCGTTATCAGATCGGTAGACAGAACAGTACTTCCCTCTTGAAGATTATTCAAGTAGCCTCTACTCTCACAAACTATTTATTGTATTTTATTATTTTTTAAAAATTTTGTCGCTAGGCAGAGAGACAGAACTCCCATCTGCTCGTTCAGTCCTCCAATGTGCACAGCAGCCGGGGCTCTGCCAGGAGCCCGGAACTCCATCCGGGTCTCCCATGTGGGTGGCAGGGACCCCAGCACTTGAACCATCACCTGCTGCCTCCCAGGGTGCATATTAGTAGGAAGATGGAATCAGGGGTGGAGCTGGAACTTGAACCCAGGCACTGATATGGGATGTGGACATGTTAACCACTAGGCCAGGTGCCTTAACTCTTCTAAGGAAAGTGTAAAGAAACAAAACAAGTTATACTATTTCAGCTACCAGAAAAATATAATCATAGTGGGTGGGCCCTTGGAGTTCCCTGAGGACAGTTTTCCCCCCAAATTATTATTCTTATTTTTTGAGGATTTATTTGAAAGCCAGAGTGACACAGAAAGAGTGCGAGAGAGAGAGAGAGAGAGAGAGAGACAGAGAGAGAGAGATTTTCCATCTGCTGGGTCAGTCCCCAAATGGCCACAATGGCTGGGTCTGGGCCAGGCAGAAGCTGGGAGTCCAGACTCCAGCCAGGTCTCCTGCAGGGGTGGCGGGGGCCATAGCACTCAGGAAATCTGCTGCTGCTTTCCAAGGTGCATCATTAGCAGGGAACTGGTTTGAAAGTGGGGCAGCTGGGACTCAACTGGCACCGGGTAGTGGATAGTGGCAATCACAAGAGGTGGCTCAACCCCCTGTGCCATGGTGTCAGGTCGTGCTCCCCAAATTCTTGATGCTGCTGAATTCTCGGTGGGGCACCCCACCTAAGATCCCTTGGTGTCAGGAAGCCATGGAGGCTGATGGTCAGAACGCCCCTGCCCCCCCCCCCCCACTCTGTAGGACTTGTCTTTTTGAGAAGGAAGCCTTCGAGAAGGTGGGGGGTGGGGGGTGGGGGTGGGCGGGGAGGAAGGGGTGACTGAAACTGAAACAGATGCCTGGCCTGGGGAGGCTGGCGGAACCCTGTCGGTGTAGGAGAACGCTTGTGCCCTTTGAAAGGCAGCAAAAAAAGTAAAAAAAAAAACCAAAAAATTGATCTTTGTTTAGATTAACAGACCCCTGACTATGAAGAAGGAAGGCATCCAGACCAGAAACCGAAAAATGTCTAGCAAATCCAAAAAGTGCAAAAAGGTGCACGACACGCTGGAGGACTTCCCCAAGAGCAGCTCGTTCAACCCGGCCGCCCTGTCCAGACACATGTCCTCGCTGAGCCACATCTCCCCGTTCAGCCACTCCAGCCACATGCTGACCACGCCCACGCCGATGCACCCGCCGTCCAGCCTCTCCTTCGGACCTCACCATCCCTCCAGTATGGTCACCGCCATGGGCTAGAGCCCGGCCCGCCGTGTACAGGTCTCTGAGTGAGAGAGTCCCTCCGATCCCTTCTATTCTACTTGCGTTTTTGCAGGAGCAGTATCATGAAGCCTCAACGCGACGGATGTTTTCGAAGGCAGAAAGCGAAACGATGGTTGCCGCTTTGGCAAAGGAGCTCACTGCGGTGTCTCTGTTGCGACCACTGAATCTGGATCCCATTTGTGAATAAGCCATTCAGACTCATATTCCCTATTTAACAGGGTCTCTAGTGCTGTGAAAAATAAATAAATAAAAAACGCTGAACATTGCATATAACTTATATTGTAAGAAATAACTGTACATTCGAGGGAGACTTTGCTGCACCTGGGTAGCTATAAGAAAAGCATGAAGGACACGGAGAATTTTAAGGAATATAGGGGATATACGCAGTGTGGAAGTTAAGAAGAAACTAGGTCTGAATCCAGATGGACAGACTGCCAGTTTTGTTTCCTTTCACTGGCCACAGTTGTTCGATGCATTAAGAGGGGGGAAAAAAAAAAAGAAAAAAAGAAAAAAAAGATAAAAAGAAATAAAAGAAACATGTCGTAGGCGAAATCATTCGTCCAAAGCTGTGGGCCTCTGCAAAGGAAACCAGTTCCCGGGCAACCGGTGTTAAGACTCGCACTTCGTCACCGAGGGGTGTGGAGTGTTACTTCTAGGCCTACATGCTTTGTGAATAAGTCCCTGTAATTGTTGTTTGTATGTATAATTCAAAGCACCGAAATAAGAAAAGATGTAGATTTATTTCATCCTATTATACAGACTGAATTGTTGTACAAATTTATTTACTGCTAGTGTTAAGAATTGCGCTCTCTCTCCTCTCTCTCTTTTGTTCTTGTTGTTTTAATATTTTCCCTCTCTCTCCATTTTCGGTTGAATAAACTAGATTACATTCAGTTGACCTCAGGTGGTTGTGCTCTGGAGGGTTTCTTTTCCGTTTTGGTTTTGGATGATATTTATTAAATAGCTTCTGAGGTACAGCAGTGTCTGTCTCCTCCTTCACTTCCATAGCCTGTGCTTTGAGGGTAGCAGCGTATGCACTACCCATATGCATGTCAGGACCCTGGCCCTACAGGCCACGTATTCTGAGAGCTGCCTGGCTGCCAGCCCCTGTCGTGTTCTGCGTTAGTGATCACTGCCTTTAATACAGTCTGTTGGAATACTACTATAAAAATCATAATAAAGTATTTTAAAATAATACCATCGTATCCAATTGGTGGCCAAGCTCTTAGAGAATCTGGTAGCTCTAGCTAATTTTTTTTTTTTTTAAAAAAGGATTTTTTTAAAACAAATGTTAATTTATTCCCTGGGAGACAATGCTACTAACCCCCACCCAGATAGTCAACATCTCTGCCTTTGGGAAGCTGGGAATATTTGCAGTTCTAGAAGCAGCCCCGAGGACTGTATCCTGGGATTGGGTCCCTTCTGGCCTCCCCCTAGGGGGCTGCAGTTTCTCTCTGTCTGCTCTCCTTGCTACCTGGAAGGAGAGGTGGGAGAATTGCCCGAGAGTCTCAGGCTGAAGCTGCAGCCAGGGGGTTTCTCGGCACTGTAAGAGCTGGGCTGCTCTCGTTCATTTCTGCTTTGCTTTTCTACTGTCCAGTAGCACCACAGCAAAGGGTTTATTGAAATGTTTGCGAAGCCTGACATAACCATTTTGTAACTGATGCTGTATAGTTTCCTTTTACGCTGTTGACAGAATGTGTAACGATGGCACACATTTAAAAATCTGTTAATCGCCTCTCTGCTTTCTTAGCAAATATTTTAAACCTAAAGCTAAATGTTGAAATAAAGGAGTAGCAAATTACTGAGATGCAAGTGGAGATCTCACTGGCTCCTAATTAATGCCCTGCCACTCGGATGTCATTTCCAGTTACTGCTGAGGCAAGAGTCATCTACTGCCGCGTGCAGCATGGGAGAGTTGCTGGGACAGCCCAGCGTCTCAGGGTTTGCCACCTGCCTTCCTTACGAAGAGATCGGAGTTAGAGCCCTCTTACCTTAAGAACAAGGAGTTCAAATTCTGGACATTCTTGGGGTTGGGAAGGAGGGATACATACATACAGACAAATCCCAGACTCAGGATCTCAGCTACGTTTTGTTCTGAGTACTACAGCTAGGATGGTGGAGCTCATCCTATTTCTTCAGAGAAACGTCATTTCCTTTGGTGCATTGATTTAACCTTTTAAGAAGTTTCTGGAAGATGATGCAAAAGCTTTAGAATGCACGATATGATCAGAGTGATTCCGTTTATTCTTTAGGATGTTATCATATGTTTTCATGGCGTCAATGGTGTTTTTTTTTTCCCCCTCCTGGGGGTTGGGGGAGGGTGCAGAAACACTCTGTTGAGAAGTTTGGAAGGTAGAGGCCTTGAAAATGCACTGATGCTCATAACTGGAGCCAGTGTCCCTGGCTGGGATCTTGGTGATACAGTGCCCTGAAACAGTTTTCTTTTTCTTTAAAAAATATATGTAAGGCAAAGAAGAACAATAATAGAGTTTACCCTAGAACAAGAATGTAGATCTAAATATCGATACAGTATTTTTCGAGGGAATTGTACATACCCCTTTATGATTTTCTATCTGTTTTGCCTCGTTTTCGCAGTAGTTGCATTAGCTCTTTCCACAAAATATATGTTCTTTTGGCAAATATGTGGGGCCTTGGGTTATTACTTTAAAGCATTTAAAAAGCCAATGTTATAGAAAAAACCTGCCTAGTTATTGATCAGTTTTGCTGTGTATGGACTCGCATCTACGGTAGAAGTTTAAGAAGTAAAAATTTTGGATTTAAGGGCTTCTTTCATTTATTCAACAAGTACCTATTGAGTGTCTTTATTGAAGTTCTTTTTTTTAAAGATCTATTTATTTATTTGAAAGTCAGAGTTACACAGAGAGAGGAGAGGCAGAGAGAGAGAGAGAGAAAGAGAGGTCTTCCATCCACTGGTTCACTTCCCAATTGGCCACAACAGCTGGAGCTGTACCGATCCAAATCCAGGAGCCAGGAGATTTTTCTGGGTTTCCCACACAGGTGCAGGGGCCCAAGGACTTGGTCCATCTTCCACTGCTTTCCCAGGCCATAGCAAAGAGCTGTGTTGGAAGTGGAGCAGCTGGGACTCGAACCGGTGCCTATATGGGATGCCGGCTCTGCAGGCAGTGTTTAATCCACTACACCACAGCGCCGGCCCCTGAAGTTCATTTAAAAACACATTTTTTTGTTCATTTTTTTTTAAGAAGCAGATCAGGAAATAGAAAACACAAAACCCCAGTGATGTCATTCTTGCTCGGCGACCTTTACCTGATGTTTTCCTTTAAAAGGAGCTGTGGTCCATTTCTGACTGGGCCTTTGGGTGTCAAACTGCGGATATCCAGAGAAAATAGCATCGCTCAGTCTTTCTAAGATACAAAATTGTTTGCAGAGCTTACTCCTCATCCTGAGATTGCATTTTAGTGTTTCCTAAGTCTCAAATTGTTCGGGCCGCCAGTTCTGTCCATTGCACTTCCGTCTTGAGTTTTCATAAAACACCTGTTCACAAGATTCAAACCCACAAACCCGGAAGCAACCCGTGACCTGCCTCTGATGTTTGCCTCCCCATGGCAAATTGTCCTATGTGTGTTTCAGATATCCACAGGCACCGTGACCCCATTGCCTCTTTTGTTCCATTTCCCTGTTCCATATCCTGAACTACAAATCCACCCTGTAATCCAGGAGGGGTGTGTGTGTGTGTGTGTGTGTGTGTGAGCCTTCCTGGACAAAGGACATTTTGGACCCTTCTGCAATTCCAAGCAAAGGAGAGGCTGAAAGAAAACATCGGAATTATGCCATGTAATTTTATCTGCAGAACAAAAATTCTAGTCGATACCCAAATCAGATGTGTGCACATCAACCCTGCTGGTACAAGCGTGCGTGATGGAAACGTTGGAAAACATTTTCCTTTGTGCACATATTATCCAGTTTAAGCAGTGCAGATAAACCCTCATATGTGACTTGTCCACACCTTTTGCTGAGAGTCGAGAGCCCTGGAATTCAGAGAAACTCTCTGATTGTTTCAACATGTTGTGACTTCTGTGCAAGGAGTCTGGAAACTTGGACTTCATTCCTGGCTGTGTCACTAATTAGCAGAGTGATTGGAGGCTGTTTGATTTTTCTGGGAGTGGCCTCCTTGTCAATAAAATTAAATGAGATAGCTGGCATTGTGGCACAGCGGGTTAGGCAGCCACCTGCGACTCTCGTGAGTGCCGGTTCAAGTCCCTGCTGCTCTGCTTCAGATCCAGCTCCCTGTTAATGTGCCTGGGACATGCAGTGGAAGCTGGCTCAGGGGCTTGGGTTCCTATCACCCATCTGGGAGACCCAGTTGGAGACTTGGCTCAGCCCCAGCCATTGTGGCCATTTGGGAAGTGAACCAGCAGGTGGAGGATCTCTCTCTTTCTCTCTAACTCTGCTTTTCAAATCAATAAATAAATCTTTAAAAAATTAAATGATATGATCTCCAAGACCCATTTTAGGGGGGAAAATTACCATGATTCTGGAATTTTTGGGGGTCGTTGTTCTGTTTTTTTTTTTTTAAGATTTATTTATTTATTTGAAAGTTGGAGTTACACAGAAAGAGGAGAGGCAGAGAGAGGGAGAGGGAGAGAGAGAGAGAAAGAGAGAGAGAGAGAGAGAGATATCTTCCATCTGCTGGTTCACTCCCCAGTTGGCCCAATGGCCAGAGCTGCACCGACCTGAAGCCAGGAGCCAAAAGCTTCTTCCAGGTCTCCCACGTGGGTGCAGGGGTCCAAGGGCTTAGGGCATCTTCTGCTTTCCCAGGCCACAGCAGAGAGCTGGATTGGAAATGGAGCAGCCGGGTTTTGAACCGACGCCCATATGGGATGCTGGCACTGCAGCCAGTTGCTTTACCTGCTATGCCACAGTGCCAGCCCCCTGTTTTTTGACAGCAAAAAAGTCTTCCTCATTAGCCCCTTCCAGAATTAAAAGAAAACATTTTAAGTATTTTTTAAAAAAGATTTATTTATTTATTTGAAAGGCACAGTTACAGAGAGGCAGAGAGAGAGAGAGAGATAGAGAGACGTCTTCCATCTGCAGCAGCCAAAACTGGGCCTATCTGAAGCCAGGAGCCAGGAGCTTCTTCCATGCAGGTGCAGGGCCCAAGGACTTGGGCCATCTTCTACTGCTTTCCCAGGCCATAGCAGAGAGCTGGATGGGAAGTAGAGCAGCTAAGTCTCGAAGCTGCTCTCATATGGGATGCTGCACTGCAGGCGACAGCTTTACCTGATATGACATAGCATCGGCCCCCAAGCATCTTTTTTCTTTTTTGAGATTTCATTTATTTATTTGAGATGTAGAGTTAAAGACAGACAGAGTGAGGGTCAGAGAGAGAGAGAGAGAGATCTTCCATTGGCTGGTTCACTCCCCAAATGGCCGCAGTGGCTGGAGCTGAGCTGATCCAAAGCTAGGGGCCAGGAGCTCCTTCTGGGTCTCCCAGATGGGTTCAGGGACCCAAGGCCTTGAGTCATCTTCTGCTGTTTTCCTAGGCCATAGCAGAGAGCTGGGTTGGAAGAGGAGCAGCCGGGACTAGAACTGGCACCCATATAGGATGCTGGTGCCGCTGGCAGGGGTTTAGCCTACCATGCTACAGCACTGGCCCCAAATTTTAAGCAAGACAAATTTGTGTTTTTGCAATCTATTTCTTTAATTTGTTTGAAAGGCAGAGAGCGAGAGGGAGGAGAGAGGGTGTTCCCATTTGCTGGTTCACTCCCAAAATGCTTGCAATAGCTACAGCTGGGTCAGGCTGAAGCCAGGAGCCGGGAAGTCAGTCTGGGTTTCCTCACTGAGTGACAAGGATCCAGGCACTTGAGTCATTACTGCTGCCCCCCTGGTTGCACATCAGCAGGGAGCTGGAATCAGGAGCAGAGCTGGGACTCGAACCCAAGCAGTCAGATAGGGGCTGCTGTGGCCTAAGGGGCATCTTAACACCTTGCCCGCCTGCTAGAATTTTGACCCAGGGTGTCTGAAAAGCCTGCACTGATGAATCTAACCCACGAGATTCCAGAGGGTCTGCGTGGTTCCATTCGCATGTGCCCTTGGTCCTATCTTGTGAACCACAAATTAACTTGTATTTTCCGACTGGCAGCCCAGGGCAGGAGGCGGCGTCTCCGTCTTTGGATTCTCTGCTCTTTCTGAAATGTGTCCAGGCTCCTCTCGAGCTGAATACCCAGGACTTGCTTGTCCTGCTGATTTTGGCAACCTGGTTCTTACTTCTCTCATCCATTGTGTAAAGGGATTCTGCCTGAATGGCACGCCGCCTGCTCCAGGGAGAGAGCCAGAGGTCACGCGTTCTTTGTCCGCACACTCTCTTTTTCTCTTTGGAGAAGGGGATAAGCAGAGGAAGCAGATCAATGCCCCCTCCACCCCCACCCCCAAGACCTGTTCCTTTTCGGGTGCTCCATTCGGATTCTCATACCCCTAGTCATTTCCTGCCTGGCTCTTGAGCGCCTGTGCAGGGGGGTCCTGGTACATTAGCTACATTGTCTGTGGTGCATTTTTCCCAATCCCCTGTCATGTCTGTGTGCACGGTTTGGCAGGCTGCACATTGGAGTGGGGATTTGGAGAGTGGGCCCGCTCACCCCACCCCATCCCGCCCTGCCGCCACAGGTCTCAAGCTAAATAAAGGCCAATGGTGCACAAGCAAGCCCTCTCATCCCAACGCCCTTGTGGCCTCTGGCAACACCTGAGGACACTTTGTGTGTGCGTCTGTGTTTTTTTTTTTTTTTTAAACATTTATTTATTTAAGGATTTATTTATTTATTTCAGAGGCAGAGTTACAGAGAGGGGGTCTTCCATCCGCTGGTTCACTCCCCAGGTGGCTGCAACAACAACCAGAGCTGAGTCGATCTGAAGCCAGGAGCCAGGAGCTTCTTCCGAGCATCCTACATGGGTGCAGGGGCCCAAGCACGTGGGACACCTTCCACTGCTTCCCCACCAGCATGGAGCTGGATCTGAACTGGAGCAGCCCGGTCTTGAACCGGCACCCATATAGGACGCTGGCACGGCAGGTGGTGGTTTAACTTGCTACGCCAGTGCCAGCCCCAGCAGCTCTGGGCCTAGGATTGTGTAATTTAGGAATGCAGTGTGGAGACCCAGGGCACTGGCTCCCAGACTGGCTCCTGAATCAGTGAGGTAGTCTAAAGGGGACCCCGCGGCTGACTTTGGTCTGCATGGTGCTCGAACTACCAGCTTGCTGCAAAGAAAACAACCGATCTGCTTGCTTTGTTTTTTGGAAGGGGAACTGGCGGGCATAAGAAACTTCCAGAAAATGAAAGCTTTGTTTCCCTCTCTCCCTTCCTTCCTCTTTCTTCTTTTCTCTTTCTCTCTCTCTCCCCCTCCCCTCCTTCCTTTTTTCTTTTTCTGATTTAATACTTATTGGCTAAACTTGCACATCACCAAAAGGTTGTTTTTGTAATTAAAATTTTATTTGTTATTTTTAAAAGGCAGAGAGGGAGAGACAGAAAGAGAGAGATCTTTCTGTCCACTGGTTTACCCCCTAAATGGCCACAAAGCCTGGGCTGGGCCAGGCTGAAGCTAGGAGCTTGGAACTCCATTTAGTTCTTGTACATGGGTGGCAAGGACCCAAGGACTTGGGCCATCTTCTGCTGTCTTCCCAGGAGCACTAGCAGAGAGCTGCATGGGAAGTAGAGCAGCCGGGATTTGAACTGGCTCGAGCCATATAACCGCTGTGCGACAATGTCAGTCCTCTACATTTTTTTTAAAGAATCAGGGAAAAGAGGGTTTTTTTCATTGCCATTAAATTGTCCAGTCTTGTGAACACTTGATCTTCAATACCTCTGTGAATCTGATGGCTCCAGAGGTTGGGTTAGAGGGAGACTTGAGGAAAGCATTTACTTCTATTGTTATTTTTTATAAATTCTTTTTAAATAAATTCTTTTAAAAAAGATGTTATTTACTTTTTTGAGAGGTAGAGTTACAGACACAGAGAGAGGTCTTCCATCTGCTGGTTCACTCCCCAAATGGCCGCCATGGCCAGAGCTGGGCCTATCTGAAGCCAGGAGCCAGGAGCTTCTTCCAGGTCTTCCACATGGGTGCAGGGACCCAAGGATTTGGGCCATCTCCACTGCTTTCCCAGGCCATAGCAGAGAGCTGGATTGCAAGAGGAGCAGCCGGGACACGAATTGGCACTCATATGTAACTCTTTCAAATAAATAAATCTTAAAAAAAAAAGAAAAGAAAAGGAAAGGAAAGAAAGAAAGCAAAGTAACTTGTACAAGTGGAAGGACAGACTTGATCTTGGCTGAGTCCAGAGCCAGCCTCCTTGTAGGGCCAACTGCTTAGCAAGAGCAACCAGGTCTACTTTGCTCTTCCCCGCAGCCCATGGGGAGCACAGTGCCTGGCACAGGAGGCACACTGCATACACTTTATTGAATGCATGATGGCCAATGTTAGACAGCTTTGAACACCAATAGATGTCTTTCTCAGAGGAGAAATTGAAATCACCCACTAGACACAATGGCTTCCCATCTGATCCAAGTCTTGTTGGGTGTAGGTAGCTAGGGAGGTGTGAGGCAGATAGCATGAGTTCAAGATCCTTTGCTTCTAGGCAGACTCTTCATGAATCCCAGGCCCTGGTGAAACCAACATCTGGGTTCATTCTCTGAGCTGTTCTACCAAATCACCACAGCCCTGGTGGCTTACAGCTGCACACATTTGTTTTGCTACAAGTCTGGGGGCCCGAAGTGTGGAATCAGATTCGCTGGACTGAAGTCACAGTGTTGGCAGGGGCGGTCCCCTCTGGACATCCTGGAGGAGAATGTGTTTCTTTGCTTTCTCCAGCTTTGGGAGTATGCCTACTGTCCTTGGCTTGTCACTTTGCCTGTGGTTTTGTCTTTATTTGCTTTAGGTGTTAACCAACAGAAGCTGGTCTCACTGACTGTAAGTCCGGACCTGACACCGACGTAGTGGCTAAAGAAATAAGGAAAATGAAGAAATTCCTTTTATGCAAGTCCATGACAGTTTTTATACAAAGCTTCTAATCTCACAGGGTCATCTTGGTTCCTTGGAGCCCAAAGTGAAGTGGGAGTGTGATGCTTTTCATTGTGTGATGAATATCTTGAGACATATTGCAAGACAACTTCAAGTAAGACCTCTCAGTAGGGCCGGGAGGAAAGTCCTCTTTCTCTATCTCCTTGCTTCTTTAGGCCTTTCTGCAATGGTGCAATGATAGTTAAATGATAGTTAAATGATAGACACCCCGTCACTCTGCACATTTTAATTGTGTGTTATGGGGCTGGCATTGTATGTAATGGCCCCTGCCTGTGACTCCAGCATCCCATTGGAATGCTTGTTCTAGTCCTGGTTGCTCCACTTCTGATCCAGCTCCCTGCTCATGTACCTGGAAAGGCAGTGGAAGATGACTCAAGTGCTCGGGCCCCCTGTCACCTACATGGGAGGCCCAAATGAAGAAGCTCCTGGCTTCTACCTGGTCCAACTGCAGAAGGGAGCCAATAGAAGGAGATCTCTCTCTCCCTCTCTCTCTGTAAATCTGCCTTTCAAATAAATAAATAAATCTCTTTTTTAAAAAATGTGTGTAATTTTCATGATAAGATTTTAAGATAAGGTATTTTCATGATAAGATTTCACCCAAATGAAAGATATTTTTTAGAAGAGAATTTCAGGGATTATAGCAGTGAGTAGTAGGGTGCATCTGAGGAGGAAGTAGCCTTTTCTCAGCTCCCCTAAAATTATACAAAGTAAGTGAGCAGCTAATCCAACTATGTGTGAAGCCATCCCTTCCCTTAAGAGGTTTACAGTCTCTTTGGGATGACAATTAAATCCTAAAGTGGTTCTGGGCTCATGGGTTGGGCAAGTTCAGATGCTCAATCCCATGCTTCTAACCGAAGACAGGAGGGCTGGCCCCTCTTAATTGGATCAAGGGGCCCGGAGCTGCCAGTTGGGCTCTGTAAATGTGATTGTGGGTGGCATGAAGGGATGGAACTTGGAGCTTAATCCACTCCTCGGCTGCCCTGTCTGTACACCACACCCTCGATCCCATCAGAGGCCGACCGTCCTGGCTGTGGATTAGACAGGCCCTTTACTTCTGCCGCTGCTCTTAGCCAGCCCACTCCTCTCTGCCCCTCAACTCATCCATGGCAGGTGGAGAAGGACGGGCAGTAGCGTCGCTGCCAGCCGGCTTTGCTGATCGCCAGCAGCTCCGATGAAGGCGGAGGTTTTAAACTACAGCGGTGTCTAAGGTGCAGTTTGGGGATTAGGTGTCTCTGCTTTCCATTACCAGAGATAGAAGAGCCCTGGTGGAACGTCCACCCCCATAGCCAGCTGGCCGGCCAAAGGCGAAAGGAGAGGAGGAAGGAGGAGGCGTGTATCAATCCACTTTTTCCATTGGCGGGGTGCTCTACTGTAGACCGCTGGCCTGTGTTTGCTCTCTGTCACGACCTGGGAAACTGAAACTCTGGGGGATGTATCTGAGTTACCCAAGGACACAGAGAAGCCTGTCCCCCAGGGCCTGTCCTACGTTGTGGGAGTGTTGCGACGTCTATTGAAGGTCAACAATGAAAAATAGGGGGAAAAAGCAGCCCCCAGAGGAAGTCTGACATTGAAGGGAAATACTGCATGGGTTCACCACGAAGAAAGTGTGATGTCCAGATAAAGCTCTCTCTAGTGGAAGCCGACACCTTGATTTCACATCCTCAAAACTGGTGTGGGCAGTGAATGTTCCGGTACCATCTTTGAACCGTGCTTGGCACTCCTTGGCCGTTGCGTTTAGTGTCTTTTGAGGATGGGACCTGAAAGAGTTCAGCTTGATCCCAGAGTCTGATTGGCGAGCAGAAATTTCCCCTGGAGACAGCCTGCCGTAATTTGGTGAAGAGGGATGCTCAAGTTAGGCTGAAGTTTGCAAATCAATACAATGTGTTGCCTTGCTCAGAACTTCCCCCATTTTGCTAAGGATTACATTTCTACATGGTTTGCAGACTAGATGTTAATCAGTGGCTGTTGGCCAGAGAGGGCAAACCCCACCAGCAAATAAATGTGTTTAAGATGTTAGGGAGTGACCAAAGAGGACTATGTATGTAGAGACCCGAAAAATATGAAACCAGTTAAGAACTCAAAGGTCATTTTGTTCAGGGCAAAAATTCTTGTGCTTGGTGCTGACAGTTTGCCCTCTGGGTGTTTTCAGAGCTTAAAGGATCAAGCTCGTCCACATGAAATATGGAATGTCGAATACAGAAGCCCCATGCGCCCCTTCGGCCCAACCTTTCTGCCCTATAATTACCACGGCTCCGGCTTTATACTGGATACCACCCTGCCCATCGTAGGCGTGGCCTGGCTGAACTCATGGAACTCATGGGAGGCACAGCTAGTGGATACTTGGAAGGAGTCTTGGGTGATAAAGCAAGACAGACTCCTTCACGGTCTGTGGCTTGTTTGGGGTTATGTGGAGGAGGGGGAGGTTGTCTGTCTTCACATCTGAGATTGGCTCCCAGTGACACTTGAGCTTCTTTGCCACTGTGCAGAAGTCCTGCCAAGGCTGCCACGTAGAGAGGGAGGTGAACCATCATCTTCTGCTTTTAAAAAGTTTGTTTACTGGTGCCGGTGCCGTAGTGCAGTAGGTTAATCCTCCGCCTGTGGTGCCGGCATCCCATATGGGTGCTGGGTTCTAGTCCCGGCTGCTCCTCTTCAAGTCCAGCTCTCAGCTGTGGCCCGGGAGTGCAGTGGAGGATGGCCCAAGTGCTTGGGCCCCTGCACCCGCATGGGAGACCAGGAAGAAGCTCCTGGCTCCTGGCTTCGGATCTGCACAGCGCTGGCCATAGCGGCCATTTGGGGGGTGAACCAACGGAAGGAAGACTTTCTCTCTGTCTCTCCCTCTCACTGTAACTCTACCTCTCAAATGAATAAATAAAATCTCTTTTAAACAAAGTTTGTTTACCTTCCTGCAGACTGATAGGCTAGTGTGGGTGTCCTGTCGTGGGATGGTAACCTTAAGAACATGGGTTAAGGCCGGCGCCGCGGCTCACTAGGCTAATCCTCCGCCTTGCGGCGCCGGAACACCGGGTTCTAGTCCCGGTCAGGGCACCGATCCTGTCCCGGTTGCCCCTCTTCCAGGCCAGCTCTCTGCTATGGCCTGGGAGTGCAGTGGAGGATGGCCCAAGTGCTTGGGCCCTGCACCCCATGGGAGACCAGGAGAAACACCTGGCTCCTGCCATCGGATCAGCACGGTGCGCCGGCCACAGTGCGCCAGCCGTGGCGGCCATTGGAGGGTGAACCAACAGCAAAAAGGAAGACCTTTCTCTCTGTCTCTCTCTCTCACTGTCCACTCTGCCTGTCAAAAAATTAAAAAAAAAAAAAAAAAAAAAAAAAGAGAACATGGGTTAAGCCAAGAGAAAGGTTATGAAGGGGTGACCAACCCGAGCAGGTGAAGTTTGCTTGGGATGCACCTCCACCCCCACTTTCTGATCCCCGCCCACTGCCTTTCGGTGACGAGCCCCTGGCTTGTTCCTCCATTAGCTACGGAGCCAGGATGCCAGTAGAGCCCCGTCCTCTGGAGTGGCGGCTGCTGATCGTACTTCCTCAGAGCCAACCCGAGCCGTCTTCCCAGGCCTGCTCCCGTGAAGTCTTTTGATCTAAGGCCTTGATGACTCCTAACAGCCAGTGGAGCTGTCCTTCTCTGTGGAGCTTTGCATGCAAAAGCCTTTGATGCCTTCAAAACTGAAACCACACAAGTGACTCTTGTGGGAATTCCAGGTGCTGGGGGAGATGTAATGATTTTGGACAGAGAAGCCATTAGGTGGCTTTCCCCACCAAGCTCAGAATGGCATTTGTTGAAGAATAATTACAAGCTAATGCGCAGGCTGACCACCAAGTCTAGGAACACAGAAATTACATTGTTATATAAGAAAACTAATGTGGACAAACCATGCATGCATTCCCTTGTGTTTCGAGACGTGGTGGCCACTCTTTATTGAGTACTTACTGTGTGCGGTGAAGATGGTACCTCTCTTAGTCTTCCCAACAACCCCAAGAGGCAGGTGGCCTCATCCCCATTCCACATGAGGACCAAGAGGTTTAGAGAAGGTAAATTCATTGATTAATTCAAAGTTTGTTTCCGGAGCTGAGAGGCTACCCTCTGCTTTCTCTCTCTCTCTCTCTCTTTTTTTTTTTTACTTTTTGACAGGCAGAGTGGCTAGTGAGAGAGAGAAGCAGAGAGAAAGGTCTTCCTTTTGCCATTGGTTCACCCTCCAGTGGCCGCCACGGTTGGCGTGCTGTGGCCGGCGCACCACGCTGTTCCGAAGCCAGGAGCCAGGTGCTTCTCCTGGTCTCCCATGGGGTGCAGGACCCAACCACTTGGGCCATCCTCCACTGCCTTCCCAGGCCATAGCAGAGAGCTGGCCTAGAAGAGGGGCACCCGGGACAGAATCCGGCGCCCCAACCGGGACAAGAACCCGGTGTGCCGGTGCCACTAGGCCGAGGATTAGCCTGTTGAACCACGGCACTGGCCTGCTTTCTCTGTGAGAGACCATCCCTTCTCAACCAAAAATACAAAGGGAACCAGGCAATAAGGCGGGCATTGTGGCTTGGCAGTTTAAGCTGCCACTTTGGAGCCTGCATCCTGCATAGAGAGCTAGTGTGAGTTCTGGCTACTCTGCTTCCAATTCAGCATTCCTGCTAAATACATCTGGGGAGGCAGCAGACGATGGCTCGAGGGCTTGGGTCCCTGCCACCCATATGGGAGACCCAGATGGAGTTCCAGGATCCTGGCTTTGGCCTAGTCCATCCCTGGCTTTTGCAGGCATTTTGGGGGAGTGAATCAGTGGATGGAAGATCTCTCTCTCTCCCTCTCTCTCTTGCTCTCGCTCTCTCTCATTCTGCCTTTCAAGTAGATGAAAACAAATAAGTAAACATTAAAAACAGTTCAGGGAAGGGACTGGAACTGTGGTGCAATGGGTTAACACCCTGGCCTGAAGCACCGGCATCCCATATGGGTGCCGGTTCGAGACCCAGCTGCTCCATTTCCCATCCAGCTCTCTGCTATGGCTGGGGAAAGCAGTGGAAGATGGCTGTGCCGATCCGAAGCCAGGAGCCAGGAGCCAGGAGCCAGGAGCTTCCTCCGGGTCTTCCACGCAGGTGCAGGGGCCCAAGGACCCGGGCCATCCTCTACTGCTTTCCCAGGTCAAAGCAGAGAGCTGGATCAGAAGCGGAGCAGCTGGGACTTGAGCCAGCGCTCATATGGGATACCAGCACTTCGGGGGGTGGGGGTGGGGCTTTACCCACTACACCACAGTGCCAGCCCCAGGCTTTGAAGTTCTTAGAGTACCTGCCATTGGTTCGTTCCATTGCTGGATTGTCTTGCAGTTTCTCCCTGCAAGCAGTCTCACAGTTTAACCCTCCCAGCCAAGAGGGTAAGTTACTTGGCCAACGTTTCATGGTAGGCCAAGGTTAGCACCGCAGGCAAGGGGTGAAAGCTCATAGCCCTGGGACTCAGGGCCAACTGTCCCTTGGGGAATGTTCTTAGCAGAGCCAGCTCATGTTTAGATTTGATTACTTGGTGGTCATTAGCAGTCTTCGGCGGTCCGTCATCATTCCCAGTGTGAAAGCTCTGGTTGTAAAATCCCTTTCCAAGACCGAAGGAGGATGTGGTTTCTCACTGGGCAGCTGATGAAGACTGGTCATTGTCTTTCGATTTGCTTGCTTGCCCGCACACGTGAGTAGATAACTGGGTTTCAGGCCCCACGTGGAGACTTGCCGTCCTTAATTAGCGCTAGGTTGGTAAAACTCAACCAAACTAATCATGAAACACCTGATCCCATAAAAGAACCACCCCCTGGTCCTTTTAAGAATTTTTTTTTTTTTAATAATGGAGAAATTAACCGGCATTGAACGGGAGAGCTTAGGAAAATTGCCATAAAACTTAATTACAATAATAATATTATTATTAATAGTGGTATACTCCACAAGGTCTCTTGCCTTTCATCCCAGATCTGAGAGTGAGTGGCTAATGTTAATTAATATGTTTGGCTCTGTTGGAAGTATATATATGGGTCTGGACAAGGAAGTAGGGGATTTTTTGATCCTGCTGCCCCTGTCTGGGGTGGGTGGTGGAGGAGAAGGCTGTGGGTTTATCACTGTTCCAAGGGATTTCCTAGCATGAATTGGCTAAAGGCAAGGCCACATTAAAGACGTTGCCCATGGTCAAGGGTTGCTTGGAAAGTGAGAGCAGGAGCTTCCACGGTTATCTTTGTCTTGTTCTATCTCTGCTACGTGCAGTCCTGTTTGAGGCCCTCCAATGACTGAGCAGTAAACCTGGTCACTACTCACACATTTGTGGGCGGGGTGAATGAGTTGAGAGCGGGGTGATTGAGTTCAGAATGACCTCTGAAATTCCTTTTCTGGGTGAAGCCCCTGGGCTTGTAGGATTGGAATATATAGCCATGGTAAATATAAGTCAGGATTTCATCAATGTTTTTCTCTGTCGGTGCTATAAAAAGGCAAGAGCAAAAATCATCAGGATGAAGAGAAATGGGTATCTGCCAAGGGCTTGGGTTTGATCCTGCGATTTCTCTTTTCTTCCTCCTGGAATCACTAGATTTAAAGAAAGTGATGAAAAATAGGCAGCATATTCGAGATTGTCAGTCTGTGTCCTAACTTTCACTTGTTATATGATATGAGACAAGGGGTTTCTTCTCCTTGTGCTGCAATTTTCTCATTGTAAGACCATGGAATATCCTGGCACTTGTAGCTTATGGGTCCTTCGGTGAAGGGTGTATTGATCAGAAAGCGTTGTCAGCTCCACCATGGCCCATTTTGTTACCCTCAAGGGTTGTTAGTCCAGCCCAGGGTGAGGTCAAGTAGTTGGGCAACATTGAAAAATGTTATAATGAGATGAACTATTTGATCCAATGTCTAAATGTACTCTTGGCAGCTGTAGGGAAATGTTGGCCGTGTGGACATCAGCCTGGACAGAAACCCCACATGTAGTCAAGGGAGCCTCAGAAAAGGAAACAGGTAATAAAACTTTACACAGTCAAGACCCTGGAGTGCAATGGGATCTGATTCCGTTTACATGGCGATGCTCACAAGACAGGGTATATATGCCTCAGAGGATGCGTGTGCACCTGTGTGCACCTGTGCTGACCATTTGTAGGTCCGTGCTAACATTCAAAGGCCACTTGTAAGTTAGTTTAGGTTTATTCGTGGTCTTGAAACGACTGCATGTTTGTTCCCTTTCCCGTCAGAAGCTCCATATTTGGGAAGGGAAGAGAATATTTTTTTTAGGGTTGCTTGTGAAGCAGCACTGAACTCCTTGGAGGAAGACAGCAGTGAGATCCACTGTGATTTTCTTTTTCTCAGATTTATTTATTTGAAAGGCAGATTATATATACATATATATGTATATATATATATGTGTGTGTATATATATATATAGAGAGAGAGAGAGAGAAAGAGAGAGAAAGAGAGAGAGAGTGCGCTTTCATCTGCTGGTTCACTCCTCAGATGGCTGCAATGGCTGGGGCTAAGCCAGGCAGAAGCCAGGAGCCAGTATCTTCTTTCGGGTCTCCCACATGGGTGCAAAGGCCCAAGGACTTGGGCCATCTTCTGCTGCTTTCCAGGCCATAGCAGGGAGCTGGATTGGAAGGGGAACAGCAGGGACTTGAACCAGCACCCACATGGGATACCAGCCCTGCAGGCAGAGGTTTAATGTGCTAACCACAGTGCCAGCCCCGAGACCCACTGTGATTTTCTGATATTTGAGTTGGGGACTGGCTTTGACAAAAACTGAAAGGAATCAAGGCCCTGCTCCCTCTCAGTGAGGCAGGCACAGGATAAGCAGACTGTCTTCTCTGTGGATTGGTTTCTGTTTCGTGTGGGTGCTGGCTTCATGCTTTCCATGGAACACAGAGAGATTGGGGTAGTGATTTTGGGACTCAGATCTCTGACTCTTACAAACATAGAGGTCTAGTGGGGAGAGGACAACACTTCCTCTTCTGTACTCTCAGAGGTATTTGCACATGAGCAAGGAAAGCCTGTGTGGTTGCCTAGTGCAGGGTCTACATGCACAATAATCCAATGCCAGTGTAGAAAGGAAAAGCAATTTAATGAAAATTTAAGAGTCCAATGGGTTCCAGGCTTTGAGCTATAGTCTCAATGGTATGCAAGATGCATAAACCTTCAAAGCTGAAAAATAAGTGATTCAGATACATTAAGACAAACAGGTTTGACTACTTCTCCTGCCTCTGATATCCTATTGACTGGTGCCTAGAGCTCGTTAATAGCAATGGCAAATTCCATATGAGTGGTTCTTCATTAAGAGAATTAGTGGCTATATAAATGAATATGTGGCTGTATAAGATTGATTTTATTTACATGAAAGGAAGAGTTACAGAGAGAGGGAGAAACAGAGAGAGAGAAAGAGTGAGAGGCAGAGAGAGAGAGAGAGAGAGAGAGAGAGAGAGAGAGAATCTTCCATCTGCTGGTTCAATGACTGCAATGGCCAGGGCTGTGCCAGACTGAAGCCAGGAGCCAGGAGTTTCTTCTGCATCTCCCAGATAGGTGCAGGGGCCCCAAAGGTGTTGCTACTCTGTAGATGGCCATCAAAAAAAGATGTTGTAGCCAAGGACTCTGTAGATTTAGTCAATGACCAACACACTGTCGAGCTGTAGAATCCAGTGCTCATGCTGGGCTGTAGGAGAGATGTCCCTCACCCTTCTACAGCATAGAAGCTATGAGGGAAGGTGAATTATACAATAATTCCATCTGATAAGTGATGTGCATACTAAGACACAGATGACTAGCAGTGATACCAAGGAAGATTATGGAGACAATCACTTGGATTTTAGCAGGACTGCATTAGGCAGAGTGGTATGAAGTAGCATTTGCGTGCAGAGGAAGGGGCATGAGCAAAGTATGGCGGAAGGATATGGCATACGTGTAGAAGCTAGAGAGAGAAGCTGGGACCAGATTCTGAGTGACAGGTCCAAGAGTTGGGACTTCCTTCAGTATCCAGTATGGAGGAGTTAAAGGTATTGTAGTAGAGTGATCCAATCGTAGCCAAATACTTGATAATGAATATAGGATGAGTTAGGGCACAGGAAGATGGGAAGGAGAGAGACTAGCCAGGGGCCATGGCAGGGACCCAGGGAAGTGGTAATGGGTGGTATCTATATCAGTGTAACTACTTGGACAGGTGGCGATGCTCGGAGGAGATCCTTTGAAGGAAAAATCAGTAGGTCCTGGAAACTGATCAGATGAGGTGGACGGAGGCAGAGAGTCTGAAAATGACTCTACCGTTCTCATTTTCTCTGCTTTCTCAAATACTCCCAGAGCTTCATAGAAGCACAAAGCAAGTCCCAGTGAGGCAATGATTTAAGAAAAGATGACAGACCTCGCTTCAAACAGAGGGAGTCCTTGGGGCGGGGTGGGGTCATCCCAACCATGACTAACAGGTGGAGACTGGATTTAGGAAGAGATGAGCATGTGTTGGGTGATCTGTGCAGAGTTACCCTCGTGGTTGTGGCAAGACTGTGAGATCCCAAAAGAGAGAGCTTGAGCATCTTGAAACCCAAGACCCGCGGACTTGTCTGTGGAGATCTGCGTCAGAGAAAGGACTGGGGTATTACACTCAGAGGGTGAGAGGGTCGCCGTCAAGTTTTTGAAGCTGGAAGAGATCCAATCAGGTTATGAAGCAGAGAGGCAGCCATGGGCAAGAAGACAAGATTAAGAGGTACAAGTCAGATGGGGCTGAAGGAGGAGCTGAGTGGAGAGAAACCCTGCAGGAAACAGCAGAGAAAAGGATCAGGAACAAAGGCTTCTGGTAAAGGAGGGAGACTCAGCCTCCCAATAAAAGATTTTTAAAAAGACAAGGTGGAGGGGCTGGCGTTGTGGCATAGCGGGTTAAGCCACCTTCTGCAGTGCCAGCATCCCATATGGGTGAGGGTTCTAGTCCCAGCTGCTCCACTTCTGATGCAGCTCTCTGCTATGGCCTTGGGAAAGCAGTAGAAGATGTCTCTCTGTCTCTACCTCTCTCTGTAACTCTGACTTTCAAATAAATCTTAAAAAAAAAAAAAAAAAAAAAAAAAAAAAGGAGGAGGTGGAGGGTGCGGCATTGCTGCTTATATCCCTGGCATTCTGTATGAGCGCCGGTTTGAGTCCTAGCTGCTCCACTTCCAGTCCAGCTCCCTTGCTAATGCTCCTGGGAAAGCATTGGATATATCAAGTTCTTGGTCCCCTGCCACCCATGTGGGAGACCTGGATGGGGTTCCTGGCTCCTGGCTTTGGCCTGGCACAGTCCTGACTGTTGTAGCCATTTGGGAAGTGAACCAACGGATAGAAGATCTCTCTGTCTCTCTCTATATTTGTCTCTCTCTCTCTCTCTCTAATTCTGCCTTTAAAATAAATAAATAAACTTAGTAGAGGGAGAAAGATTCAGAAGCTGGGGCAGTGGATGGGAAAGACATGTCACGAGGGAGACGTGGCACCTGTGGTTGCTGGAGGACAGGTCATGGCAGGAGCAACATCCTCAATAAGGTAAGAAGCCAGGCTGTGCACAGGGGAGGTGACAGGGCCAGGAGTTGGAGATCCCAAAGAGTCCTCTGGTGTTTCTTGGGAAGCACAGGGAATGGAACAGCGAATCAGCAGGAGCTGACAAATCCAGCGGCAGGGGTAGGGCATGCCTGGGTGAAGGTAGGGACTCTCTACAGCAATACTCAGAAGGTAGGGGACCAGAGTGGAGAAGTTAGAGTGAGCTAGCAGACTGACCTGGGATGCCAGGCCCACTGTCCTGGTGCTGAGGGATTCCCACTTTCAAATGAGGCAAATCAGTTGGACTGATGACAAGAATTCGGAAGAAATAAAATTGCTTTTCACCTCTTGGTTTGAGGTGGGAACGTGGGCAGCTTAAGCACTGGGCAGGTGTTTTCTGTATCCAGGTTGCCTCTTGCCTGCCACCTTTAGGCTATTATATTATATTATATTACGTTATTTATTGGCTAGATTCTCATTGCATGACTCTCTCTCTCTCTCTCTCAGGGAATCCCCCTGAGAGACAGGAAAATCTGACCCATTGTTTGTTTGCCATTCTACTCGTTCATTCGTCAGGATGTCTGGCTTCTTTATGGCTCCGTTAATAGGCAATGTTTAATCATCAGTGTCAGGCCATGAGAGGCAGCCGTCTGCGGCAATGGCCTGGTGACACTTTATAGTCCTGGGGCCTTGTGTCCCAGGGTGACATGCAGGGTTGCAATTCTATAATGACAAAGAACAGCAGCAGCAGCAGCAACATGGGCCATGGCTGATGAAAAGCTGCAAGCCACTTGCGTGGTGAGGAAGCCCCTCGGGAAGCCCACCACAAGCTCTGATGGACACTGTACGAGAGAGAATAAAAGAGACTGGGGGATGTGAGTCAAGAGCACTGTGGGTTGGACCCAAGAGGCCTGGGTTCAAGTCCACTTGGTGACCTCTGGACCTCAGACTTGTCATCTGTGAAGTTGGCACAGTAATATGCACCTTTTTAAGGTTATTGGGACGATACAGGAGATAGCCTGCAACAGATGAATGTCACGGTCACCTCACAAAAGTCAGCTTATGATGCCATCAGTATTTGTTTTCATCTTGTGTCTCCTCCACTAGATGACAACGTCCCTGAATGATGTCAATGAATAATTGTGGACTGCATGAGGTGCTGGACGTTCACAACGAACAGTCACTGAGTGTTTATGCGCCAGGTGCTGTCTGTGTTATCTCATTGAATCTTCATAACAACTTTGGGAGGGAAATATCGCGATGATGTACGGGTGAGGGTACAGAGGTGTGGACTTGAGATAACCTGCCCAAGTCTGCACAGCTAGATAGTGAGTGGGAGAGTGACCTCTGACCCACCGTTCAGCTGTCTTAAGGGAAACACAGGGCAGAGGAGTGCTTCCACCAGGGAGCTAGCTGGACCCCGGGGAACGATCGCTTAGGAGTTGGCTTCTAACACGCTTCGAGTTGCTTCTCTTCCTGGACCCATGCAATGAGATAAGGCCTCCCAGCCTGCCATGCAGCTTATGCATTAGTTAAAAAAATCCAGAAGCTATATCACACAAGCCGACATCTATTAGGTGGCTACAGTGGTCAGCGACTCCACAAGGGGAAGTGGGAACGAATGGTGGCGCTGGGTGGGTCCGAAGACCAGGAATGCCTGCCGAGGAGCTTCCTGCTCCAAGTTGCTGCTCTCATGATTAATGGGGCAGTGGAAAATTCCTGTCTTGGTTTATTTTCTTCCCTGAACTGAGAACTCGATTTAGGAGCTGTGAGTGCCCCAGGGTGATGCTTTCCCATTTGTCAGGACGTGGAGCACTCCACCCTCACCTGGACGGCTGTCTCACATTGCAGAAGGGCCAGGTGGAGACTGGGCCAGGCAGGCAGCAGCTCCCTGGGGTTAGGCCCAGTCATTCTCGGAGGAGCGAGGAGGGGGAAGGGACCCTGGGAATGTGGCGTTGTTATTTTCCAGGTCCCTAGGCTTTAGTCATCTTGCTATGTGGAATGCGGAGACTTCCATGGCAGGAACTGGAGCTTAGCACCATGGACTCCTGGATGTGCAAGCACAGTGCCCTGCCTAGGAATAGGTCCTTGTTTAGATCCTTCCAGAAAGCAAAGAACATTTTCCGTCTTTAGAGAGCTTTGGAAATGACCCCTCCGCTGAACAGTGGTCACCTGGATGGTGGGACTCCCTTAAGGTAGTCTTTTCCAGATTTTTCTACCATGGGCATGTATTGCTTTAATGCTCAGAGAACACAGGGAAAACTCTAGCTTGGCGTTAGCCTCCTTTTATGCTGGCCGGGCTCTTTGCTTCTTCGGGGAAGATCTGGAAACTGGCTAATGCTCTCTTTTGTTTTGAAGCAATTCCAGTCCTTTCATTTTTCTTACATCTTCCTTTTCAAACCAACCAACCTGGTAATTGACTGAAATGTATTTATTAGACTCCTATGCTGGGTTTAATCTCCTAATTCATTTCTGATTTCCTTTTCACCTTTTCTGCACCTGCACGGGACCCTCTTTTTATATCTCCCTCCTTGGGAATAATGGTACTGAGAACAAATGTATCTTTGCTTTTCAGTGCCATTTTTGGTTCCTTGTAAGACAGGCTTCCTGATCAGCCCTGTTTAATAGTTGTTTTCCTCCTGTAAAATCCCTCCAACATCTTTATTTTGGGCATTACAATTAAGGTTTTGCTATGGTATAGAGATACCTAGAACAAGGGAGAAATTAGGCAAGGAGTGGCTCTATCTGATTTATCTTCTGGATTTGCTCCTACTCAAGTGCTTTTGTCCCAAGCTGCTCCCAAAGTAATGTCCTCTGTAGAATCTGAGCTAGCTTAGACTAATATAGGGGTTTGGGGCCAGAGCTGTGGCATAGCATGGGTAAATTCAATAGGGAAAAGTCGCTGCCTGAAGTGGCAGCATCCCATATAGGTGCCAGTTCGAGTCCTAGCTGCTCCTCTTCTGATTCAGCTCTCTGCTATGGCCTGGGAAAGCAGTAGAAGATGGCCCAAGTGCTTGGGCCCCTGCACCTGCATGGGAGACTAGGAAGAGGCTCGTGGCTCTTGGCTTTGGATCAGCCTAGCTCTGGCGGTTGCAGCCATTAGGGGAGTGAACCAGTGCATGGCAAACCTTTCTTTCTGTCTCTCCATCTCTCTGTCTGTAATTCTACCTCTCAAATAAATAAATAAATCTTTACCAGAGAGAGAGAGATATGGGGATTCAAATTCTCTTGAAGTCAAACTGATTTATGAACATCAGGAGGAATCATTTGCTTTGCAAAAAGATGTTTTGCTAAGTGCATTCATGTGCTACCATTAAAAAAATTCTATATAAATTCAATAAGCTGTAAATGTAGAAGAATTTGCAGGAAGTGAGGCATACCTGTACTTGTCTGTATTGTCATGAAAACTAAGGCCCATGCTCTCTTTTGATACATTAGGACCTTTGTCTTTTGACTCCAAAGGTGATGTTGTTGACAATCTTATAAAAATTGAAATGAGGTGGTGAGTGAGGCTAAACTGATGAGCACAGAGCTCACAGCATTGTTCTGTATGAGCTGTACTAAGGGCTGACCTAATGATGGTGATGCTAGGTTCTTTTTCTTATGAACTGGAAGTCAGGAGCTTGGGATCCAACACCAGCGCCATCAATTTCCAATGAGCATCTTGGGCTACTCACATAGCTCTTGTACCCCTTGGCCATCTTGTCTCATCAGAAGAATGGCCTGGAAAGTCTCTGTAGGATCTTCTAGATATAGCATACTTATTATTGGATCCCACTGAGCAGTAGGGACAGGAGGCTGAGCATCTCTTGGGAGTTTTTGGAGTTTTATTTTATCTGGTTATAGTTTCTGTCACTTTAAAGGAATTTCAGGGAAGTATAGAGGTAAGAAGCAGCATTTCTAGGAGTTAGTGGTGTTTGATGGTTATATACATTCAGAAAGGGTATTACAAGGTCAGCTTGGATTGGCCCAAGATGAAGGATCAGACATCACAGGTATTGTCACTCTCCCCTCCCCCTCAGGATTTGGAGGGGATATTATTGTCCCCCAGACTTTGGGTGGTGAAGACTCCAGGATATGCAGGCTCCTGGGGAGAAGGAGTCTTTTTTTTTTTTTTGGCTATGGTTCCCGCCATCCCCAAGATACAAGGTACAAGGCACAAAATGGTGCATTTGTCAGTTGTCAACTTGACACACAAAATACAGCTTCCACTTAGCTCAATAAACCCTCAGGGACTTAGAAATAGCTACCCTGTGTGTCCCCGGATCCTTCCTCATTTCTGCGTGCATTCAGGGCTAGAGGACTCCCAGAGAGCTTGAGGTTAGCCCATCACAGTCTGCCACCCCGGCAGCCCAGCCTCCAGCAAAAGCCCCCCACATGACTGGATACCCAGGGCAAGGTCTTGACTCACTCGAAGGAAGTGGAAGTTCAGTTGCAGTGGATGAAAAAGACAGAAGATCCCACTCTCATCGGGGAGTGTTCCTGTCTCACAGACAGAGCTTGGGAGAAGGGGCACAGCCAGGGTCTTCCTGGCTGAGTGTCTGTCTTCCTGAACAATCCCCAGGTCCCCAGCCAACTGCTTCTGGGAAAATGTCCTCTCCCCCAAGCATCTAGTGACTGAAGTTGCAACAGGAAGGAGCTTGGCCTCCTGACCACAGCTTGGACTTGTTCATATCCAGAACAGAACTGACACAGCGTGCACATAATCTACTTTTCCATTTTGCTTTTCTGTCCTACTTTCTGCTCCGATCCCCAGTTCTGCCCCAATCTGTTCTCTCCTTTTCCTTCATTGCTGTTTGTGTATCTGCTCAGCCGGGACACAGACCTGGCTTAATATTTCTGCCAGCATTGAGAGCTTAAAAATAAAAGAACAAGGCCGGCGCCGTGGCTCAACAGGCTAATCACTCTGCCTTGCGGCGCCGGCACACCGGGTTCTAGTCCCGTTGGGGCGCCGGATTCTATCCCGGTTGCCCCTCTTCCAGGCCAGCTCTCTGCTGTGGCCCGGGAAGGCAGTGGAGGATGGCCCAAGTCCTTGGGCCCTGCACCCACATGGGAGACCAGGAGAAGCACCTGGCTCCTGGCTTCGGATCAGTGCGATGCACCGGCCATTGCGGCCATTGGAGGGTGAACCAACGGCAAAAAGGAAGACCTTTCTCTCTGTCTCTCTCTCTCACTATCCACTCTGCCTGTCAAAAAAACAAAAACAAAAACAAAAACAAAAACAAAAACAAAGAAAACCAAACAAAACCAAAAATAAAACCAGTTGCCAATCCCTGGATTAGAACAATGAATTCTCTTGGTATTTCAAAATTTATAATTATTTTAAAACTTCAAGGTCTTTTCTATTTTTTTTTTGGGGGGGGGGTGAGTGGATTTTCTAGGCTAAGCCATCATTGCCATTGCTACTGACTCATTTTCTCCTTCATGTCCACCTTGTTTTTTTTTTTTTTTTAATATTTATTTATTTATTTAACAGGCAGAGTTACAGAGAGATCTTCCATCCACTGGTCCACTCCTCAAATGGCCACAATAGTTGAGGCTGGGACAGTCCAAAGCCAAGAGCCAAGAGTCAGGAACTCCATCTGGGTCTCCCACATAGGTGACAGGAGTCCAAGGAAGTGGGTCATCTTCTGCTGTTTCCCCAGGTGTATTAGCAGGGAGGTGGATGGGAAGTGGAGCAGCTAGAGCTCATGTGGTATGCTGGCTTCTTAGCCAGCAGCCTAACCCTCCGTTCCACAATGCCAGCCCTCACCTTGCATTTAGCCAAATGTTACTGCCAACTTCCAGGTGGGGTCTCTCTCTCTCTCTCTCTCTCTCTCTCTCTCTCTCTCGTGTTTTCCTCTCTAGGAGTCTTTCTGGAGGTCAATATGGGGAGATGTGGATCTTTGTTGTCCTTTTTTTTTTTTTTTTAAAGATGTATTTATTTGATTTGAAAAACTCAGAGTTACATGAGAGAGAGAAGGGGAGACCGAGAGAGCGAGAGATCTTCCATCCTCTGCTCTACTCTTCAAATGACTACAATGACCAGGGCTGGGCCAGGCTGAAGTCTGAAGCCAGGAGCTTCAGCCAGGTCTCCCATATGGGTGGCAGGGACCCAAGCACTTGAGCCATTTCCTGCTGCTTTTTCAGGCCATTGGCGGATCTGGATAGGAAGTAGAACAGCTGGGACTCGAACTAGTGCCCATATGAGATGCCAGTGCCACAGGCTTAACCCACTGCACCACAATGCCAGGCCCCTCCTTTGTTTCTTATGTACCCTGCTTCTTTGAACAACTCCTTTCCAGTGAGTCAAGACCTTCCCCTAGGTATCCAGTCATGTCCGAGCACACGAGGATAGGGTATACATCTACCCAAACTTCAGGCTCCAGGAGCAGGTGTCCTGCCTGTCTTCCTTTGGTATTGGTCTGGGACCTGCGTGGATGCTGGGCATTGCGGAAATGGATGGCAGCTGGCAGCTGGAGTGTGGGAGGCAGAATTCATGGAGCCCCTCGAAGCCACGGTAGGGCTGAGGGGGGTCTTCATTTCCTCAGGAGAGGTCCAAAGCCACTTGGAGGTGGCAAGGACAAGCCTCCCCACGAGGAAGCATTGCTGGGAGAGAAGGGAGCCAGGGCGCGGTTTGCATTGTAGACTACAGACTTCTGCTCTGAGAAAGGAGCTGGAAGCAGAGGGCCCTCCCTAAGCCACCAGCCCCGGGGGGCCAGAGGGAGTGGCTGGGGCACCTCCCTAGCCGCCCACTCCCACTAGCAGGAAAGAGGGAGTGGCAGGAGGCACCTGCATCTGCCTCTGGCCTCAGGACAAAGGCCAGAGACACCTGCTGGGGCTGCTCCCCTCCCCCCAAGGCGGGGCGGGGGGGGGGGGGGGGGAGGACGGAGGGAGGGAGCTCCTCTCTCGAGCTGCTGCTTGCCCGCCCAAGGGGTAGAGCTGGGAACCTGGAGAAATTTGTAAAGGTTAAAAGAAGCTGGGAGTAGATCTGGGGTTGGGGGCTGGGGTGGATGCTTCCTTGGACAACCTTGTCCAGAATTTTCCAGAATGTGGGGCTTGTCCTTATTTGAGAAGCTTCAGGATCAGGAGGAATGCCCTTGTGGAAGGAGGAATTAGAGGCGTCCGAATGCTGTCTCCTGCTGTTCTAGATTCTTGCCTATTGGAATTTGCCCTGTGGTCTAGTTTGTCCTCTACCCACCCCATCTTCATCTGGGGTGGGGGAGGGGGGAGTTCAGAAACCAGAGGTTTGTCTAGTGCTGTCCGATTTAGCCTCCTAGGGAACAGCTCGGTCACTGGATTGCAGAGCCATCGCCCTGCTCTACCTGCCCCAGTGAGGACAGCCCAGAGCGCCTGGATGCCTCTCTGTTGGTATTTGATGCCCCATCTCTGCAACTTACCTCACTGTGTCTTATCAGATCCTGTCATCTGATCTTGTTTCATAGGCAAACTATCCATGTTCTTATGTGCGTTCCCCCCAAAACCACCGTGTGTGTGGTGTGTGTGAATTTGACTGATAGATGTCTTTTTTTTTGTTGGTCCAGAAGTTAAGAACTTGGAATGAACTCCTTCTCACCCCACAACAATAACTGCAAACAACAGGGCAGCTGATCTACTCAAAGAGAGAAAGAGAGAGAGGGGGTGTCAGTTTTCTTGTTTGAGTGCCCAGCTCACGAAGGCGGCGGGGATGGGAGGGTGGGGTGAGGATTGTCAGTGACAGGCAGGGCTCCCTGAGCAGGTCCCAGCCCCCGTAGTAGCTGCTGTCCCCTTTCTCAGGAGGGCCAACCAACTCCCAGTCACCTGCCAGAGACAAGGGATGGAGCTGGCCATCACCTCAATGTTTGTTTTTGATTATGAAATAGGGTATGGAGTTAACCCCTGGGCCACACGGTGAGGAACTAGTTAGCAGCCTGGAACAGAAGAGAAATTCTGCTGGGTGGCAGAGAGGAGTGTGGACCCCTAGGAAGCTTCTCTAAGATTCTGGGCAACATTTCATCCATGGTTTCTTAGAAAGATGGCTGTCCTTAGCCTACGAAAGGAGAAAGCCTTTTCTTGAAGCTGGCTTTAGAAAGCAGTGTTGTAACTTCCTTGCAGACCCTGGGAACAGGGTGGCATGGTGTGAGGGCCTCCAGGGTGGGAGTGACTTCTAAAAGAGTCCAAAGGGAGGCAGGCAGGGGAGAGGGCTGGCCAGGAGCAAGTCCTCACCTCTGAAGACTCCTCCTTATCCTCAGGAGAATCTCAGACATCAAAGAGAACCCACATTAGCAGGGAATCAGATCCCTAACCGGGATCAAATACTGGACTAGGTTCCAGTGCAGGTAGCTGAAACTTATCATCTAGCCGTTATCTGATGTTGGCAAAGGGGAGCCCAAGTTGACTCCCTTGAGAATCACCAGGGGGCATCCCTGTGACTCCCCCGATCCTGGGAGCTAAAAGCCTGCTGAACCTGCAGTTGGGCTCCTTTGTGAAGAATGGTTGCAAGGTTCAACAGTAGCAGCTCCCGCCCCCCACCCCTGCCTCCCAATCATAATGCTCTTGCTCTCCCCAAACTCTGATCTGCTGAGGTAGCGTCGTCAGTTCATCGCGTTCAGGTGTATCTTGGAAGAATCAAAGCTGAGACGAAAGTTAATTTGAGTGGCAGCTTTCGGGTGCCCGTGTTGTCTCCTCGGCTTTGGCTGCCCTAGGCTTGTTTTCTCTAGAAACATCAGTTTGAAAACACCCACACACAGAACAACAAGCTCCAACCCTCCTCTTGCCTCCTGGCTTTGAACTGTAACCTGGGCAAATCCTCTCTTCCTCTCTTCCTGGTGATGGCCACATCTCCTTTCCCAGCCCCCTCCAAACTCTGGTGGGAACTTGAGGGAGACAGGTACAGCTTGGGGGGCCTTGAACCTCCTTGTGAGTGTTTTCCAAAATCCCAGGCTGTAGGGAGATCCACAGTAATGCAAGTCTCTGAGGGATACTTGTATTCCTTTATCTGCATGGGAGCCCTGCCTTGGGAGGGAGCCTGGGGAAGGGGGTGGGGTGGGAGGGAGTGGTGCAGGCCTTGCACTCTCTTCCTGGGTGGGCTCTTCATGAAACCTCGGCGCAGAAGCTCCAGGATCGCAGGCCAGCAGCTTCTTGCCTGGTTCCTCTCCCACCACAACAGGTGTCTGATGCTTCCCAACGACTGCACCTGCTGATCACGAGGATTTTGGGCTCCCTGGGGGCTGCGGGCAGAATCTCCTGCCCAGCTTCATACCTGGAAAATGGCGGAACATTTTGGTTGAGAGCAGATTTTTTTTTTTTTTTTAATTTAGTTATTTGAAAGGCATCATTACAGAGTCAGAGAGAGAGAGAGAGGTCGGTTGGTCCGTCTTCCACCCTCTAGTTCACTCCCCAAATAGCAGCAACGGCCAGAGCTGAGCTGATCCGAACTCAGGAGCCAGGGGCTTCCTCCAGGTCTTCCATCTGGGTGCAGAGGCCCAAGGACTTGGGCCATCTTCCACTGCTTTCCTAGGCCATAGCAGAGAGATGGATCAGAAGTGGAGCAGCTGGGACTCGAACCAGCACCCATTTGGGTTGCCAGCACTGCAGATGGTGGCTTTACCTGCTACACCACAGCATTGCCCCCCTCCATTTTGGGGGCTTTTTTTTTTTTTTTTTTTTAAGAGGGAGTGGGAAGAGGGTCAGACCTCTCTACTGTTAGTGGCCTGGCAAGTCGTTTTCTGTGTGTTCAGTTTCCTCTGTCTGAAAAGTGAATGTAACAATAGTCTAATTCTTTATCTAGGGCCTGACATTTGGTAAGTGCTCAACAGTCAGTACAGGTTGAGCATTCCTAATTCGAACATCCAAAACACTGCAAAATCTGCAACTTGGAGTGCCAGGAAGGCTCTTCAATGGAGAATTCCACACTAGGAAACTTTGTTTCATGACAAAGTTATTTTTTTTACATAAACATTTAAAAATTTATTTTCATTTTATTTGAAAGGCAGAGAGATGGTGTGTGTGTGGGGGGGGTGGGGGGGGGTGGGTGCACCTGGGACTCCATCCAGGGGTAGGTGAAGGAACCCAAGTACTTGAGCCATCACCTGCTGCCTCCCTGGGTACACATTAACAGAAAGCTGGACTGAGAAGCCGAGCTGGGATTCAGACCCAGGCACTCATACGTTAGGATGTAGGCGTCTCAAGCTGTGTCTTAACTGCTGCGCTGAATGCTCACCCCATATGTCAAAATGATTAAAAACATTGTATAAAACCACTTTCAGGCTATGTGACTTGGGTATACATGACACATAATCATGTTTACACTTGGATTCCATCCCCAAGATATCTCATTGGGTATATGCAAATATTCCAAAATTGGAAAACGTAAAATCCAAAGCATCTCTGATTCCATGCGTTTTTGAGTAAAGGGAACTCAACCTATAGCTGAATCCTGAACTCCCACTCCTTCTGCAGAAAACTCCTTCCTCCCTTGTGTGCAAGCCATGAGGGCTGCTGTGGGGAGCACTCTGGCTTGGAGGTTTGCATCTACCTGCCCATCAGCGAGGAAATGTTGGGGTGGTGTCTGGAGTAATGGTTGGGGACGGAGGAGAGGGAGCAGATCATTTTTGTTGTCTGTTTTAAACTATTCACCCTTTTCCTCATTTCCTCTTGAGACTTGGCAACCTAGAGAACCAATTTGTTTTTGGAAGGGCAGAAGTGATTAAAATAAAACCATCGATGGCCGTTTCCCTTATTTAAACTCAATTTTAATTATTGTCAAAATTAAGTGAGTACACAGACAAGCAATTCAAATCAATTGCTACAGCTTAAGAAAAATGTCTCCTGCCTGGAACTTCTCCCGCCCTGGGTTCCTGTTTCCCAGAGGAAACAATTTAAACCGTTCTAGCTGCTTCTTGCAATTGTTACCTTCATGTCTGGAGGTGGTGTGGCCTCAATCTTTTCACTTCTATACATTGTGATGTGATCAGAGTCGTCGGATTTAGCAAATAAAAATGGACACAACTCAGTCGGTTTTTATTTCAGATAATGATGGATATTATGTTAATATAAGTATGTCCCAAGCAATATTCGGGTCATCTCAACTGGAAGCCATTATACTTAGTGAAATAAACCAGTTCCCAAAAGACAAATACCATATGTTTTCCTGAACTGTGGTAACTAATAGAATACCTAAAAGGTAATGTATAGGAACGAAATTGACACTTGGAGATTCCATGATTATTTACAGCCCTTGTCTCCACCATTGAGGAAGTGCTTTCTTCTTCATGCTATTTGTTGAACTCATTACTTAGTGTCCTGAAAATAGATCTTTGTAAAAATTAAGAATGGGAGTAGGAGAGGGATGAGGAGGAAGGGTAGGCGCATGGGTGGGAGGGAATGTAGGGTGGGAAGTATCACTATGTTCCTGAATCTGTACATATGAAATACATGGAAATATTTGGGGCATCCTTGTGTTAAATGGTTATTCATGGCTTATACGAAATTCAAGTTTAATCAGGAGCCCTGAGCTTTACCTGACAACCATAGCTAAGAGGGATAAAATTTTATCTTTTCTATAGCCAACCAACTTCTTATCTGGGGCCTCACTTTCTACAGGAGAGAATCCTGAGAAGGTGTGCCTCTCGTAGGCTTCTCGCCTGTCACATCCTCTTAACACTTCTTATCTCATCCTCTTGTATCTCTGCTCAGGGACATTGGGGTGAAGAAGGGAAGTGCAGGTACTGTGCACAGACGCTGGTGTCCAAGCTCTTTCAGCTGCTGGAGAGGTTGATCTTTCTCTTTCGCAAGTCACCTAGAATTTATTTATTTCCTAGCCCCTCACCGTCCCCAGTAAACGAAATGGAGTTTGAGCTCCAAATATCTGTGGGATCTGAAATCCAGGTTGAACCTTCTTTGTTACAGCCTGGGCCATTAGAATAATCAGGAACTGTTAAGCTAATAGCATTTAATTACTTTAATTCCAATAGTTAATTCCATAAAAAGCAAAACAAATCTTTCACATTCAACTCCTTATTCTTCAAGAACCCCCTCATTTGTGCCTAAAGAGGGAATTTGTGATTTAAATAGTTATGATTTTACTTTTTAGGGGTATTTGCTTTGGGAGCAAATATAGATGGGAGGATCCAAATTTTTCCCAGAGTATGTCCTCTGTTCTGAGGTCACAGCCATGTTGCTAATTAGCATGAGTTGAAGTTGACTTGGCTTCTCAGGGACTTATAAACAGATGTATCTATAAGCTGCAAATGTGAACTGCTCAGTGTTCATTTTTAAGTTATTTTCACCTTTTTTTTAAAAACAAAAGAAATATATACTTCATAGAGTTATGTCGGGGTCATCTCAGGGTCCTTCTCCCTCCAAAACCTCTTATATGAAGGTTAACGTGATTCGGAAGCACAGAAAAATGTCATACTTAAAAGTCAGTAAGTGAAAAAAGATAGTGGCTAAGAGTACATTTCCTCAACTGTACCTCGCTCAAACCCCTGCCTCTTTCCTCCTCCTTATCTCTGTGTCTTCATGCATGCAAAGTGTGGAATGTCCTCACCACACCTTCCCAGTAACCCATACAGACCTCGAGCAAGTGGGCATGTCAGAGCTTTCTAGAAGCTGTTCTGCAGGAACTCGCACCAGCGTCATTGTCATCTTTCCCGTACTCTGCGTGGGGCTAGTCTGTTGTCATAGACCAGTGGGGTCACAGAGGGGACTTGTTTTTTTTTTTTTTTTTTTTAAGAATTTCAAATCCTTATTTCTTGTCCTAGTGTTTAAAGGCAAACAAAGCCAAGAAGAATCCCAAACCAACCATGTTGGATTAGATGAGTGGTTTTATGCTGTATGACTAGTCAGAATCTGTGTTTGGTAGTTAAGTGTCTTGAGTTTTCTTTTAGAGAACCTGAGTCACTTAGCTTTCTGCCAAATATCAATCAAACTTTTCTACATAACACCTTCAGCTCTAAGACTGGAGGTATTGGTCCTCCTAATGACACGCTACATTATGGCACTGGCCTTTGGTTATTATAATTTTTGTTCTGGATCAAGAATTCCAAAGCTTCAAGTTTTGTTCTGTTCTGTTTGTTTTTTCTGAAGTCTCAGGGAGGAACCTTAATTGGATCTAAAGTGTCATCTATATGTACACACACATGTTCAAAACACATGCATATAAAAAGGAAAACGTGCTTAAAAGATAAAAATCCCATGGCAAGCCTAGTTTTGGTCATTTTTCTTTGTTTGTTGCCGCTGTTTGAAGCTGAGCTGCCCTTGAGCCTGGAGAGCTACAGAAGCAATGAATGGGGGAATTCAACTCATCTTTCAAAAGCTGTGGATGGGGCCGAAACTGTGGCATAGTGGGTAAAGCCACAGTCTGCAGTGCTGGCATTTCATGTGGATGCCGGTTCGAGTCCTGGCTGCTCCACTTCCTATCTAGCATCTCTGCTGATGGTCTGGGAAAGCAGTGGAAGATGCCCCCTGCACCCACGTGGGAGACCCGGAGGAGGCTCCTGGCTCCTGGCTTTGGATTGGTGCAGCTCCGGCTGTTGCAACCGTCTGGGGCGTGAACCAGAAAGAGGAAGACTTCTCCTCTCTCTGCCTCTCCTTCTCTCTGTGTGTAATTCTGACTTTCAAGTAAATGAATAAATCTTAAAAAGAAAAAAAAAGCTGTGGACACAGGCCAGTGGAGTGGCCTAGAAAAGCACTTAACCAAGAACCATTTATTTAGAATAAGAAGGGCGTAGGATATAGCGGCTTAAGCACAGAATTAGGTACCAACAACTTCTAATTCTAGCACAGTGGCTGAACCTGGCCTGTGGCAGCTCACTTAGCACCTGCCTCAGTTTTCCACATCTGTAAAATGGGAATTATAACTGCAGTCACCAGGGCAGGGCTGTACCTTAATTAACTAATGATCGTAAAAGGCTTTGAAGAAGCCCGTAGAAGCAGTAGTTTAGGGGTGAGTATTATCATTAAATGGACCACACCATCAGGCAAGCAGCCCTGGGGAGACAAACGATGGGTCTGGAGCCATCTCTTGACATTTATAGAGGCTGTGCTTCAAAACACCAAGGCCCTGGGGAAGAGTGACACACATGAAGGCATCTGGTAAAATGATGATCAGCAAAACGCAGCTCCTTCTTTGTCTTGAATGAAAAGAAATGGGGCTGGCTCTTGGCAGGTGCTATGGACAAGGTGGGTAACAGGGCCAGGCAGATACATGGCTGGGGAAGGAGAGAAGCGGCCCTGATGATATACTATAGCCATCATTCCACGGATGCTTACAGAGTGCCGAGGGTGCTGGAGAGAGGAACAAGACATAGTTTCTGCCCTCAGGGACTGTATAGTCTAGATCCACATCACAGGCACAAATACCTCTCCCCCTATCCCACCCACCCCAGAACAAAGAAAGGAAGAGGTAACTTCTAGAGGCAGGAAATTTCCAAAGCCCATATATGAAGAGAAACTCTGGGATTGTCCTGTGAAAGTTCTAAGTTTTGGATCTTTTTCTAGAAATTTGGAGAGTGAGGCACACACTGACAATAATGAAAACGAAACACCATAGACACATTTCCTTCTTGGTTTCCCCAACCGCAAGGGAGCCCCGGTCCAAGACTAGCCCTTGCCATTGATGGAGTGGTTGACATGGCACCCGAAGAATAATCAAATATGGTTTTGGTAGTCCCAGGCTTTGTAAATCTTTAGAAAAATAAGTTTGTTTCTTATCACCATAGTAACATAGATTTATTTTAGGAACTTAAAAAGTGATATGCGGAGGGAAAAAAAAAAAAAAAAGAAACGGCCCCTAATCCTACTGCCGTGACAATATTGTCAAGGTTTTGATATGTTGCCTCTTGGTTTATTTTTTTCCCTGTTAGATCCTAAATTTTTAGCACCCACAAATTTGTTTTCCTTTTGTCTTAATGTCAGTGGATGCTTCCTCTGGGGGAAATGTTTGTCCTTGGTGTGTGGGGATCTTAGGGGCTCTGGGAAGAGGAGCCTTGAGGTGGGCTCTTTATTCCTGTATGGGGCATGGTTTGTTTGTAAATGTATTTGTTATTTTTTATTTACTTTGAAAGGTAGAAAATTCACACTCACTAGAGATAGGTAGGTAGATAGATAGAGATGATATAGGTATAGATAGATAATAAAAAGAGGAGGGGGGAGACCTCCCTGCCACCTGCTGATTCACTCCCCAATGCCCACATCAGGAGCCTGGAGCTCCAGCTGGGTCTCTCATGTGTGTGGTTGGACTCACGTACTTGAGCCTTCTCACCTGTTGCCTCTGGGGCATAGGTTTGACTTCATCATTCTCTCTACTCCTTTGTGACTTTTTTTTTTTAAGATTTATTTATTTATTTTAAAGGCAGAGTTACACACAGAGAGAAGGAGAGGCAGAGGCATGGAGAGAGAGAGAGGTCTTCTGTCCGCTGGTTCACTCCCCAATTGGCCGCAACAGTCAGAGCTGTGCTGATCCAAAGCCAGGAGCTTCTTCAGGGTCTCCCACCTGGGTGCAGGGGCCCAAGGACTTGGGCCATCTTCTACTGCTTTCCCAGGCCAGAGCAGAGAGCTGGATCAGGAGTGGAGCAGCCGGGTCTCGAACCGGGACCCATATGGGATGCCGGAACTGCAGGCGGTAGCTTTAACTGCTACGCCACAGTGCCGGCCCCGACTTTTTTTTAAAAGGAATCTATGAATACTTTAGATTCTCAGGGGACACTGCAAATGACTCCTTTGTTCCTTGACTGCTGGTTCTCTATGTGCCCTTCTTCTTCTCCTCACTTTTCCAGAGAATATTCTGCTTAGCTCTTCACTGGCCTGGGACAGTGCCCTACAAGTGGATAGAATGGGCACTCACGGCTGACTCTGTGAGTTCATTGTGATCCTTCCTCTGTGGGTGTGGAAAGACCTCAGAAAATGCTACTGTAGATTTCTGCTACCTAGAGCTGGTCCTCCATGGAGAAAAGGCCCATCTTCCATCTTCCACCTAGGTCATGCTCACAGCACCATCCAGGCACACGCACCTGCATTGCCCGACCCCACTGCCATGGCCCTGCCCCAATTCCACTTGTATTGCTCAACAATCGCTTTCTCACCTTGGTTCTATTTCTCTTCCTTCCTTTATTCCAAAGATGGCACAATCAGCCCTGATCGCTAGAATCTTCCCTTGTTTAAACACTTAGCTTGATGCATACATCGCCACAAACACTGACCCATTTTATTTGAGAGCCTACCATGTGTCAGAGGTTGGGGCTCGAGCTTTCACATAGCTCTTTTGGGATGAATTTTAGGGCATTGCGGCTATTAACTAGTACAGAACACGTTCTTATTAAGAAATGTACCTACACAAGTCTCACTCACACACACTCAGAAACCTATCTTACTCCTTTTGTTGTTATTTATTTCTACCAAATATACTTGTTCCAGTTGCAATTATAGATTAAAAACAGCTTGAAGACAGGGACTCTTTCTGCTTTTTGTCACCAGAGTTCACCCCTGATGCTCAGCGAGTTAGTTAACATATTTAATTTTCCCCAAATCTTGAGAGGCAGATCCTTTTACTACTGCATCTTAGAGAAGATTGCCAAGGTCACATAGCTATGAAGGGATAAAGTCCAGGCCCGTGCTTCTGGCTTCTGCTGACTTTGAAATCTGAAGAATCCTTTAGTCCAGGCTGTTTCAGATGATGAATGGTCCCCAGGAGGGAGTGGCTATTTGGAATTTCACAGCAAGTTCTCATTCTGGCCAGGATTGGAATTCAGACCTCCTGACTCCCAGGCAAGATGATAGGAATAGCCACTTGCTGGATTATTCCTACTGGGAATTAGCCCTGGGTCTGTCTGACAGCATATTACAGAGTACAGGGTCACCAATGATACCGTGCAGTTGAGTCCTCAGCCTAATTGCCTTTCGTCATTGCTCTTTGCTCCAAGGATTCCCTTTAAAGTGAGATGGTGTAACAAATAATGACCACTCTTTTCTGCTTTTAATGATATGATCTTTTAATCTATTATCTTTAATAATAGACAGTCACACAGGGACAAAACACCACCAAAGTATAGGGAACATTTGCTTTTTAGACTTTTCTTTCTTTTGGGTTCCCAAAAAGTCCCTAAAAGCTGGATTTAAAAGCAATTTAGAATCTTCTTCTCTTTCGAGATTTATTTAATTTATTTGTAAGGTGGATTGATTGAGAGGGAGAGACAGAGAGAAAGAGATCTTCTATCCACTGGTTCATTCCCCAGGAGCCTGGAGCTCCATCTGGGTCTCCCATGTGAGTGGCAAGGGCCCAGGTACCTGGGCTGTCTTCTGGTGCTTTCCCAGGCAAGTTAGCAGGGAGCTGGATTGGAAGTGGATGGCCAAGACCTGAATTGGCAACTCATACGGGATGCTGGTGTTGCATGTGGTAGCTACAACATTGGCTGTGAAAGCCTGGAGTTTGAGTCTCCCACTGGAAGTCCTGGGGCTCCATGGGAGGGTGATGACTAGGGGCCCCTCTTCCCGACATCCTCCTTAACTTTGGGTGCTGCTTGCCTTGGGATGGATTTTGCTCTTGGCAGGTTGACATGATTAACATGAAGACCTTTTGGAACCTCATTTTTCTGGTTGGGAGATTGGGAGGTTGTAGGTTAAGGGTCAGCAGATGTAACGCTGACAAGTCACAGGGCAATCTCCAGAATTTTTTTTTCTACTCTACTTCCTCTTACGTAGGAACAATTAACCTTCTCTCCCCTTCCACACCAGGAAGGCAAAGAAATGGTTTCGAAGGCAAGTATGGGCCCATGGGTCCTCCATCACGTAGTACAGAGGGTGGTCCTTGCGTCTTTTTTGGTTTGTCCCTTCTTCCTGTCGTTATCAGCACATTAGTAACTGCCAAGTTACTTCACGGGTAATTCCCTTCATTCCTGAAGTTCTTCTCTGTCCTTCCCTTCCCTCTAGCAAGAAGGAATGAGTCAGTTCAGGTCTTTGGGAAGAAAACCTTGTCCCCTTTGGTTCCTTATTCTTCAACTACCCTTGAGAAATAGTAATTCCTTTGTAGACTCACAGAAAGGAGGCCTCGGGTAATTGAGACCCATCTACCAATTTTGCCAATGCAAAATGGTTTCTCATCAACATTCTAGATCGTTCTGTAGACCTCCTCCCAGAAATTCCCAATCCCCCAATGCTAACAGTTGAAATTCTTGTGGACCTGGCATGTGGCAGGCTCTGTCAATATCATTTTAGTTAGCGTAATTCTGTAAGGTGGTTAGCGTATCTGCAAAAGGAAGTTCAGGCTTAGAGAGATTCACCCAAAGTTTCACAAGAAGGGATAACTGAGCTTGAACTTCAGGACTTCCTGCCCTCATAGCCTAGGCCCCCACACCCACCCCCATTGTGCCATGCTGCTGTGATGGTGCAAATCTGAATGAACAGAGATCCCTGAACTGTTCCAAATGTGTGGGAGGGTGGCCCCTCTTTTAGTGAGCAACAGCTTCACATCTGGATTCCCTTGAGGTAGCAGAGAGCACTGACTGGCCCACAGTTCCAGGCACCGGTTCTAGTCCCGGCTGCTCCTCTTCTGATCCCGCTCTTTGCTGTGGCCTGGGAAAGCAGTGGAAGATGACCCAAGTCCCTGGGCCCCCGCACTCATGTGGGAGACCTGGAGGAAGCTCCTGACTCCTGGCTTTGGATCAGTGCAGCTCCGGACCTTGCGGCCAACTGGGGAGTGAACCATTTAATGGAAGACCATTCTCTCTCTCTGCCTCTCCTCTCTGTGTGTAACTCTGACTTTCAAATAAATATTTTTTTTAAAAAAAGAACTTTGACTTGAACTAGAGTTATAGACGTGACTTAGTGCAAAGTCATCACTGGTAACCAGCTGAAGCTACTGGAACAGGAGAACACACAGCAGCAGTCGGGGCAGATGGCTAGGGGAGTGGTGTCTCCTTTGCTTGCTGTTTGTGGAAAAACAAAATTAATTCTCTATCTCCACAGACTCTAAATGGCCACTTGCACATGCACCAGATACACTTTCTTTCATTTATAAAGGGAGAGATAAGAGCCGAAACTCCTGGGGCAACGTGAATAAAGCCTTAGCTAACCAGAATTTTCAGCTGACCAGCAGCCACTCCTCCAAATGGTCTGATAGCAAAGCTTTTACTGTCACGGGCATCCTTTGTAACAGATGATCATTGCCTTGCCACTCATTTAATTTTATTTTTTTAAAAAAGTCCGATTTCAGGAGGAAGCTTTGTGTTGCTTAGATTCTTTCAACAGTCTCACATCGCCTCTTCTGTGTTGTACGTGTGTACTTAGCCTGGGCATGCCAAGTGCTGTCTGCTGTTTCCTAGTCCTCAATTCATCTTCAGTTTAGGGTAAAGCTCTGTCTTGAGCTGAATTCCATGTCAAGATTCAGGGCTGTGTTTAGAAGGAGTGCAGTGCCCAGGGACGCACAGGATATGTGTGACCTCTTCTGGCAAATTTTTTTTTTTTTTTCAAAGGCAAAATCATGTTAAAAAGAGCACAGTGGGTCACCCTCTCAGAGAGAAGGCCTGGAGGGCATCTCCCCCTTTTGGATCTGAAGGCAGGGGTGGAAGTAGAGATTGGAGATAAAACCACAGAGAGGCCTTTTGCCTTACCTGGGAGACTGTGTCTGCCCAAAGCCAAAACTCAACCTCAGCTGTTTTCTTTTGAGACAGATGGAGACACACAGTTAATACCATGAGTTTCCCAGGGACGTTTTTTGACATACAGTCTGTTTAGAAGCGGTTGTCTCGAGGAGAGCCTGTGTAAGGCTTGGTTGGTGAAATTAGATTTGGCAAGATCCAGGTAAATGGTGGCCAGGTTGCAGTCTTTGTAGAATGTCTCTGCTTCTCTGGTTATTGGCACCTTCAGGGAAATCTAAAGAGATGTGATATTTAATCTCTGATGACTGATGGCCTTTAATTTTGATCTGCTGATTTAGGAACTTAACACTCTGGCTTGGCAGAGGATGTGTTTGGTTTAAGTCTGTCGTCTTTTTCGGGCTTAAATAATATGAATTATTATGGAGAAAAGAAAGAATGGGAAATGAAGAGTTCTAGGTTGCATGGTCTGGTTGAAGGAAATCATCAAAGAAGGTGTAAGTTCCCTGCATTTGGTTGTGGGGCAATGTTCATTGCATTAGCCTCCAGGAGTGTCATAGTGCTGAATTCTCTTCCTAAGCTTAGAGGTAGAGAAATTTGACTGAATGGGACAACGGGTTGTGTATTCACTGACAACTTATTGCTAAGTTGTGAAGTAAAATAGTACCCATCTTGGAATTTGCTTTAACCAACTGATTCTTCCTTGAACTTTTAGGTTATGAGAACAACTTACAGGAAAATGAATCCAAGCCAAATGTATGGTAAAACCTCCAAATGTTTGATCACTTACTTATTTCCAATGTACAAGAAAAATAAAGCTGTTTCAAAACTGCTTAAAAAATAGATTGAAAAGTAAATCATTTAGGGGCTAGTGTTGTGACATTACAGGTAAAGCCACTGCCTGCAGTGCCGGCATCCCATATGGGCACTGGTTCAAGTCCTGGCTGTTCCACTTCTGATCCAGCTGCCTGTTAATGCACCTGGGAAAGCAGCAGAGGATGGCCCAAGTTCTTGGGCCCCTGTACCCATGTGGGAGACCCAGAAAAGGCTCCTGGCTCCTGGCTTTGGATTGGCCCAGCTCCAGTCATTGCAGCCATTTGGAGAGTGAACCTTTCTCTCTCTTTCTCTCTGCCTCTCTGTAACTTTGCCTTTGAAATAAATAAATAAATCTTAAAAAAAAAAGAAAAGTAAATCATTTAGCCCATCAAAGGCTTGAGCTTATTTATTTATGTGTGCATTTAATTTACTACCAAAGAAATGGAACCAAAGGATTATTTTGGTTGTCAATAGACTCAGCTTCAGGAGTGCATCACCGTGGTCAATATTCTGCTTTGGTAGGGATAATCGTTACTGAGTGGGAAATTGCCATGTTCGAAGGTATTGCCGGGGGAAAAAAAAATGCTGGCCAAAGACCACACTTGAGACTCTTCAATTCGAGGTCCTTCTCAAAGCTCCTGGATGAGAGTTCATTTATGTGGAGAAAAGTCTTGTTAGTGAAACATTCAAAATAACAAACATCAATTAGACTGTGCGCTCCTAGGAAGTCTTTCATCTCCAGACCTGAGCGCACTCTGCAAACACTCATTAATCCTTCCGAATGCTGCTGCCAGGTAGGTATTAGTGTCTTCCTTCCCACTGAGAGGGGAAGTGAAGGTGTCAGGAGGCACTTCTTTTCCCCACATGTTTCACCTGTGTGGGATGTGGCCATCCTTTCAAACGTGCAATTACCAAACCAGAAAATAAGAGATTGGTCTAGATAGTTTATTAAAATAAATACACATTGAGCTGGAAGAATTCCTGAGCATAATAAAAAGTGATGGGTGGAAACTTTAAAAAAAAATTTATGCTTGAAAATAGTCCCGACCACTCTAAGGGAGATATGCTCTATTTTTGGAGATGTATATAATTCTACACGGAATAAAAATTTATTTCGCAGCCTGTTTTAATTATTTACACCCTGGCTGTGTATCTGGTGAAGAAACAAGTTTGGCTTTGTTTGTGCACAGACATTGGTGAATCTGGAGCCCCACCTCTGTAAATGTTTACATATTCAGAGTGAGGGCCAACATTCCTATAGGGCCAATATTCCCGTTTCATTCCCATGAAGTGTTTCATACTACTTCACTTTAGAAAGTTCTAGTATTGTGCTTCAACTGAGGGTTGGTGGGTTGGTTGGTTTATGCCCCATGTTGATGCCTTACTCAATGAAAACTTCTTCCTAATTCCCACCTTTTGGAGAAAGAAGGCCCAGATCCCAAATAGCCTGACAAGAGTGGATTGGAATTAGCTACTGAGGCAGAGTTTCCCTGTGGCTTGCTGAAGCTAGGGGAGGTAGGATCATGCAGAGGTCAGAAAGAGCCCCAGGTGGAACGAAGGAACCATAGTTCCTTATTTTGGCAAATGGTACTGAGAGCCTGCTTGCTACCTCAACCTGAAGCCTGGCAGTTGTCCACGGTTCTTTCTCGTTCACCTCTAATTGGTCATAAAATCCTGTTGATATTACCTAAAGAGCTATCCCTATGGCATTAGCTCAAACCTTCATCATTTTTTTTTTTACCTGAATTTTTTGCAACAATGCCCTAACAGGTCTCCCTGTCTCTCATCTCTGTCCACTTCAGTGATCTCCAAATTGCTAACAACGTGAGGTTTCCATAGCGCTCACTTTGTCTCTCCCCTGTTTATAAACCATCCCTGGTTCTCTATTGTCTCCATGATAGCTCCACATTCCATAGGATGCCCAAACAAAGGACATCCTTTGTCCTGAGCTGGTGTCTTAGGTCCTGGAGCTGATGATGGAGCCTGTGGTCCATGTTTTGGCCTTTCCAGCTCTCATTGTTTTGTGACATGGTAGATCCCTCTGCCTCATCTAGCTGTCACTCCCTCCAGAACACCTGTCCCAGGACTCTCCTCTGCTCCCAAATCTGGAATGAATAATGCTTTTATCTGGATCAAAGCAGTTACCAAATATTTATCAGGACCCCCTGATTTACTTTCCTTGTTAGACTGTGGGATCTTTGAGGGCAAACAATGGTTTTCATTCTGAAAGCCCCATCCAGAGCAAAGTCCATAATATGGCTGAATAAAAGTTGGCAAAATTAGTGAATTAAGAATTGAGTATGGCCAGCGCCGTGGCTTAACAGGCTAATCCTCTGCCTTGTGGCGCCGGCACACCGGGTTCTAGTCCCGGTTGGGGCGCCAGATTCTGTCCCGGGTGCCCCTCTTCCAGGCCAGCTCTCTGCTATGGCCCGGGAAGGCAGTGGAGGATGGCCCAAGTCCTTGGGCCCTGCACCCGCATGGGAGACCAGGAGAAGCACCTGGCTCCTGGCTTCAGATCAGCGAGATGCGCCGGCCGCAGCGGCCATTGGAGGGTGAGCCAACAGCAAAAAGGAAGACCTTTCTCTCTGACTCTCACTATCCACTCTGCCTGTCAAAAAAAAAAAAAAATAAATAAAAATAAAAAAAAATTGAGTATTGTATTTCAACATTTACAGAACATGGTTTAGAAATTATTCTTTAAATCTTTGAAAAAAATTTATCTGAGAGACAGAGAGAAAAGTAGAGTGTCTGCTGGCTCACTTCCCAGTGCCCACAACAGCCCAGGCTGGACCAGGCTGAAACCAGGAGCTAGGCGCTCAATCCACATCTCTCATGTGGGTGACAAGAACCCAGTCTCTGAATCATCATTGCTATCTCCCAGGGTCTTAACTCGCAGAAAGCTAGAGCCGGGAGTCAAAGTGAGGCATGCCGACATGGGGCACATTTGTCCTGGTTGGCAGCTTAACTGCCGAATGCCTGCCCCTAGAAACTATCCTGTCTTATGAGTATTGGACACATATTGGTAGCTGAACATATTTGTGTATCCACATGTATCCACATACACAGGTGGATTGTTTAGAAGTCCCAAACACAGTTCCTTAAGTTGTTCTGTTGGGTTGTGCAATTTCTGATGGTGGGACTCCACCAGATGAATCAGTATCTACAAAAACTGTAGAGAGGAAAATGATTTATAAAGATCCCATTAGACTTTATTTGAAAAACTTCAAACTGGAAAAAAAAAATTCTGCTTTGCCTTTAGGATTAGTAGTATTTGAATTGGCTCCTCCTCTATGAGTTTCCTATAATCCTCTCTTTGCAGGCTTCTAGGTGTGCCTGGTTTACATCATCAACATCTTAGAAAGAACTCATTCAAATCTATCCTGGCTTGCCTCTCTTCATCCTCTTATAAATCAGCAGAAACGTGAGCTTTCTTTGCTTCCCTTGGGACGGTGCCATAGACAAACACGCCTCCGTTAGCCCGAGCTTCACCACTGGTCCATGCTCTTGGTAATATTTTTGTGGTCACTAGCTGGGATTCCTAAATGGTGAAATCAAGGGACAAATGCTATTAGGGAGCTAGTGAAAGTTATTAAATACATGCATGGAGTCAAAAGAAATGATATGTTTTGGCAGAATTTGCAAGCTAGCTGCGATTGCTTAAGTCTGAACGTAGAGAATGTTTCTCCATTTCAGGTGGCCCTTCATACCCCCATCTGCTAGTCTGACTTTTGTGTGTGCCCTCACCATTCTGAAAGGTTGCTTTTCTCTGCAATGCCTTTGCATTAACATTCACTGAACGGGGAGTTCAAGCATCACTTCCTCATGTTGCCTTCGATCTTAGACCAGTTGGGTGATAGGTACAGAAAAGAGGACTCTTCTATGGTAAATTACTCAACCCAAGCCTTCAAAACAAAGCCACGGCACAGCTAATGCATGCCCCTTCAACGTTTTGGCCGGCTGGAGAACATTTGTAGAGGCGTGATTCCCAAAGGAAGTCTTCAGAATTCTCATTTTGCTCCTGGGTACTTTCCGATTCTGAGATCCAGATGCACAAAAAAGTGCTAGACCACAATAAATGAAGACAAAACTTTGTCCTTCTTCATTTGTGCTGCTTGACATCTGTGTAGATGGACCAAGGTAGGCTTGACTCTGAAGTCAATTTGAGGACTCTAGTGAGGCCATAAGAAGCAGACACTGGGCGTTAATTCAGATTAATGACTGGGAAGTGGTTCTATTGTGTTTCAGTTGTCTGAGTTATTTCAGCTGTTTTTAGTGATTGAATCAAATGGCCCCAGGTGCTAGGAGTGTTTGCTGGTCTGGCTGGAAATTGTCAATTTTGTAGTGCATTAAGGGGACATTCAGATACTTAACAGGGACTGTGGTAATAGGCAGACCAAACAGATGTAATATTTCAAATAAGGAGCTTGGAATTGCAACATGATTTTTCACAAGATCCATCAAGGAATATTGTATTAGAATTTTCATGAAGAGTTTCAAAATGGACACAGAAGCAAAGACAAATGTTTATTTGCTCAAAAATGCAACTCTTTTTATATTTATATTATATATTTAAAGATTTTTTTTGAAAACCAGAGTTACAGAGAAAGAGAGCGAGAGTGAGAGTGAGCGAGCGAGCGAGTGAGAGATCTTCCATCTGGATGCTGGTTCACTCCTTAGATGGCTGCAACAGCCAGGGCTGGACCAGGCTGAAACCAGGAGCCAGAACTTCATCCTGGTCTCCTACGTGGGTGGCAGGGGCTCAACACTTGGACCATCTACTTTTCCTAGGCCATTAGCAGGGAGCTGGATCAGAAGTGGAGCAGCCAGGACCCAAAACAGTACCCATATAGCATGCTGATGCTGCAGGCAGCAGCTTAACCTGCTATGCCGCAATACCAGCCCCTATATTAATACTTTTATATTTATATTTGGTTCCAAGGAACCTAAGAACTCAAACATATTAACATACTTGAGAATATTAGAGTTTATTCTATTGATTTGGAATTTGGTCTGCTTTACTAAAACTTTCTATTTATAATCTTACCACAGGGCTGACCCTATTCATATACAAAGAAAGAAGCAATCCAAGAACTCTATTCTCTCAACCAGCCTCTATTTTCTAAATATTTTAATATTTTAGGCAAAATGTTTTTGCTTGAGTAAATGTGTGGTTGGTGGTTTCATGTAATGAGATGCCAACTTGGAGTATGTGAGAGAGTAGGCATTTGGACTAGTGGGTAAGAAGCCAGTTACAATGCCTGTATTCCATGGCAGAGTGCCTGGGTTCGATTCCTGGCTCCAGCTTCTGAGTCTAGCTTGCTGCTAATGCAGGCTCTGGGAGGCAGTGGTGATGGCTCAGGGAGCTGGGCTCTTGCCACCCAAGCAGGAGAACTACATTAAGTTTCTGCTCCTGGCTTCAGCCTGGCCTTAGCTTAGGCCATTGCTGGCATTTGGAAAATGGACTAGCTGATAGGAGCTCTGTCAGTTTCTCTAAATAAATAAGTAAGTAAGCTTAAAAGATACGCTAGAAAGGGAAAATCATTTGAAGATATTTAATTTTGGATATCTTTGAGACATCCAAGTAGGAAGCCGTTGGCTAGAGATTTAAATTTGGGAGGCATAACCAAATAAGTGATATTTAAAACTACAGCTCTGGGGGCCAGCGCTGTGGTATAGTGGGTAAAGCCGCGGCCTGAGTGCTGGCATCCTATATGGGCACTGGTTTGAGTCCTGGCTGCTCCACTTTGATCAGTAGAAACAGTAGAAGATTGCCCAAGTCCTTGGGCACCTGCACCCACATGGGAGACCTGTAAGAAGCTCTTGGCTCCTGGCTTTGGACCGGCCCACCTCTAGCTGTTACAGCTATGTGGGGAGTGCGCCAGCAGATGGAAGATCTCTCTCTCCCTGCCTTTGCCTCTCTGCAACTCTGACTTTCAAATAAATAAATACCTCTTTAAAAAACAAACATACAAAATAAAACTATAGCTCTGTAACAGAACACCTGGGAAAACTGTGACCAAGGGAAGAGCATCCAGGACTTTTGTGATTTAGACCTTTTTCTTAAAATAGTAGAACCTCCCCCAGTCTTGTGAATAAGACACCAGTTTGAAAAGTGCAGCTTTGGAGGCCTTGGCTGGGCTGAGTCTGGTCTTTAATCTCTTTATAGATCATTTATCAGAGTGAGCACATTCTAAAATCTCCATGTTTGCTAATGACAGTTGGCTCCTTTGGATAGCAGAATACTATGGAGATAAAGTACAAGGAGAGCCCAGGAGAATGTAAATAAATAGACGGAAAGGTTTCGCTACTGTGTGGGTAAGATCAAATTAATGAACCAGGAGAAACATCCAAGACATATTTAGAGAAGCAATGACCTTGAGCTCTCACTTACCAGCCTGGGTCGTGATTCATGACTTCTGCTGGAGTCACGGGTCAACAAATGATCAATCCTCAAGATACTGATTTATTTATTGACTGACAAGTAGGTGTTCAAGTGTAGAGATTTTCCAGGTTCTACCAGGAGAGTCTTGGGAACAAAGCGAGATCATTCTCTTGAATACTTTGTGTAGTTCAAGTTATCTAAGATGTGGAGACCGTCTTGAGACGGGCAAACACGAATAGTAAGGTGTAATTGTGGTTGTGTTTGACCCACTCACTGGTCAAAGGGAAATGTCTCCCAAGTTTGAGATACCAGCAAGAGTATTTGGGTTGTGTTTTTGGGTAGTTCTGATAGGACTATACAGATATTTTGTAGTTTTTTTAAATAGATAAATGCGGAATATTTTGTCATTTACAAAGATTATAAAGTTTTTAAAAAAGATTTATTTATTTGTTTGAGAGGTAGAGTTACAGACAGAGAGAGGGAGAGACAGAGAGCAAGGTCTTCCATCTACTGATTCACTCCCCAAAAGGCTGCCACGGGCAGAGCTGGGCTGATCTAAAGCCAAAAGCCAGGAGTTTCTTCTGGGTCTCCCATGTGGGTGCAGGGGCCCAAGCACATGGGCCATCTTCCACTGCTTTCACAGGCCATCAGCAGAGAGCTGGATTGGATGAGGAGCAGCTGGGACCTGAACAGATGTTCATATGGGGTACTGGTGGCTGCAGGCAGAAGCTTAGCCAACTAAGCCACAGCACTGGCCCCAGAACTAAAAAGATTATCAGTAGCATCAAATCCTTAAGTACTCATATGTTTTGTTAAAACCATTCTTCCAGGGTTTTTTTTTTTTTTTTGGTGGGGGGCACCTAGTAGGTACACAGCATATGTTGGCTGAGTGAGTTAATGAATGAGCTGTATGGATAAAAGTAATTTTGCTTACATATGCTCTTTACCTGAAAATATTAGACAATATAACAATGCCAGACTTGAGCAATATAAAGGAAAAGGCAGATAATGGCACAAATGTATGTGAAGTACTTGTTAAATAAAGAAACTTAAATTGTTAAAAAATTCATTTTATTTTAGAGACATATGTTGTCTGCAACAGTGCTGGCTGGAGCTGAAGCTAGGAGCTTGGAACACAATTCAGCTCTCCCACGTGAATGGCAGGAACCCAGTCCCTTGAGCCACCACCTGCTACCTCCCAGGGTCTGCATTAGCAGGAAGTTGGAGTCAGCAGTGGAACTGAGTATTGAATCCAGGAACTCTGATATAGGCCCTGGGCATCTTATCTTAACTGCTAGACCAACTGCCCATTCCAGATATGGACATTTTTCAAAAGCAGCATTCACGTTAAATCTAAAGCCGGGGAGATTGCAAATTGTATGATGGTGAATTTTGGAGAAGACTCCTCCTCAAACAGTCATAGAGTAAACCTTGAAATGCGTTAGTTGTTTTCTAAGGATGCAGGAAAAACTTCCTAGAGGAGTTCAGATTTTAGGAGCTTCTTGAATAAACATCCAGTTCACATTATTTTAATTTCTGATCTGCTGACTGATTTCCAAGAATTAGGTCAGGTTGTCCTGCCATCAACTCTGCTCTTTGGACTCACACACATTTCTGCTTCCGCACTGGGTTCTCCTGTTGTTCAGATGTAAGTCTCTCATTTTCACTCTAATCACACATCTTGGATACCTGCTCTCCTTGAACTCTATCCTGTTTTCTGCTTTTACCTTATGATTACCAGTTCTGTATTGGTCAGTGGCCATTCAGGTTCCACGTATGCTAAAACGCAGTAATAACACCAGCTGAGATTCACATAGTAGCCTATCTCAGAGGAGATCAAAGTACTCTGACAGACAGTATCTTGCTAATCTCCCATACGTCCTTGTAGAGTAAATAGGAAACAGCTATCATTATACCTATTTTACACTTGGGGAAATGGGAGCTTAAAGCAGTTAAATGATTGCCTTCATGTTCCAAGTACACAGTCAGCTAGGAGTGGCGCCATGCGTGCTCTTGGTTCACTTGTTAGGCTCTCGCGACTTTCTAGGTGCATAGCTCTTTTGGATAATGCTACGTAGAGAGACGGGAACATCAGAGCTTGTTCTCCTTTGTTACTCATTGGATTTATGCTGAATTTTTTTGGTAGTCTTTGGCTTACTGCCTTTAGTGGTGTTTATTTTTCAGGAGAGTTGTTTATAGTACGGGCTTGGACTTGAATACTGCTGATGCTTGAGCAAGTTGCATGTTAGAATGGAGCATATGGCTAAAGCCGCTTTTTGGTTTGGGAGATCTCTGAGAAAACAGCGATCCTTAATCAGAAAGTGGTTTCCTTCTTTCTTTCTTTCTTTCTTTCTTTCTTTCTTTCTTTCTTTCTTTCTTTCTTTCTTTCTTTCTTTCTTTCTTTCTTTCTTTCTTTTTTCTGACAGGCAGAGTGGATAGTGAGAGAGAGAGACAGAGAGAAAGGTCTTCCTTTGCCGTTGGTTCACCCTCCAATGGCCGCTGCGGCCGGCGCATCTCCCTGATCTGAAGCCAGGAGCCAGGTGCTTGTCCTGGTCTCCCATGCGGGTGTAGGGCCCAAGGACTTGGGCCATCCTCCACTGCACTCCCGGGCCACAGCAGAGAGCTGGCCTGGAAGAGGGGCAACCGGGATAGAATCCGGTGCCCCAACCGGGACTAGAACCCGGTGTGCCGGCGCCACAAGGCAGAGGATTAATGCCTGTTAAGCCACGGTGCCGGCCAGAAAGTGATTTCATTGAGAGGTGGAATCAACTTCCACAGATCCTTGAATCTTTATGCTTCTTCAACTAGCAGTAGCAAATCATGAATACTCAGGTGGCTGAGATGTTTAATGGGAAACTATAACCTTGAGATTTCTCTTGGCAATGGGCTATATCTTATCAAGCCATTAGATTGTTTGTTATGGATGTTAAATTATGTTTTTGGAGAAATTCTGGACCTACTTTGCCCGGGGACTTTTAAAATGGTGCTCAGTGTCAAGGGAGCTTTATCTTGAAATGTTTTATTGGCCGTTCTGAAACTCCCTTATGCAAGAATGATGAAGCCCAGGTATGTGTAGGGTAAGGTGTGGTCTTCATACAGTTGCCAAGCGAGACTTGCTTTTTTCTTTTTTAAGTTTTGTTGAGACTTGGGCAATCAAGACTTGGGTTTTTTCCAGATTGATCTGCAACATCCTCCCTTCCTAATTTTGCAGGCTCCTTGGGCTGTTGCATCTTACTCGGGCTGGGTAGAGCTGACAAGACATTCAGATTTGGGGCCTCATTTTCAAGTTCACAGGACATCATAATGCACCCCAGAAGGACTATGGGGATGGACCTTGCCATTTGCCACTCCTGGAATGGGGGAAGTAGAACTTTTCAACTTTATTCTTTAAAGATTTACTTATTTATTTGAAAGGTAGAGTTAGAGAGAGAGTGAGAGCAAGAGCGAGCGAGAGAGAGTCTTCTATTCCCAAATGGTAGCCACAGCTGGAGCTAGGCTGGTCTGAAGCCAGGGGTCAGGAGCTTCTTCTGGGTCTCCTGTGTGGGTGCAGGAGCACAAGGACTTGGGCCATCTTCCACTGCTTTCCCAGGTCATAGCAGAGAGCATGATTGGAAGTAGAGCAGCTGGGTCTCAAACCAATGCCCATATGGGATGCCGGCACTGCAGGCGGCTGCTTTACTTGCTATGTTGCAGCACCAGCCCCAGAATTTTTCAACTTTTGCATGAGCTGTTCAGAGGCTATTGTTGTAAATTTGGGTATGTCAACTGGATTTCATATCACTGGGTTGATTATCTACTAACATGGATTCAAAATTGGACTCATGCTGGGGAGAAAGTGAGCATGTCAGGTTGGCTCTGTGTTGGCCATGTAAGGTTATCAACAGAATGGAAAAATCAAAGTGGCTGTCTCATTGTCCTTGGTGAGCTGTTTGAGCTCCAAAACTTCAAGGTTTTTTTTTTTTTTGTGCATAAAATGGAGATTCCCATTGTACTTATTGAGTAGGAATGTGAGGAGTAGGTGATACGGTGGAAAGTCCCTCCTAAAACCTTTAAAACTCTATGGAAATTGTTGAAGATATCTGTAAAATAGGGAGAAAGGTAACCAGTGTGTAAAGTTGTTGTAAAGGCTAATGAGATAACTTATGTAGGATGCCCAACATATTGCCTTACACATAGTAACAGGCAAAAGGTGGTTCCCTCTTGCCATTTGCTCTTTATTTTTCTACCCAAGACTCTGACATTTGTTCTTTCTCTCACTTGCCCTATCTTTTGGCCAATAGGAAAAGCTAGAATTTGTAGGTAGATTCCTGTCTTTGGTTGTCCCTTATATGGGTTCATTTTCATTGGCTGCTGACTTTTTTTTTTTTTTTTAAGACTTATTGATTTTATTTGAAAGGCAGAGTTACACAGAGAGACAGAGAGATCGTTCATCTGCTGGATCATTTCCCAAATGACTGCAACAACCGGGGCTGGGCCAGGCTGAAGCCAGGAGCCTGGAACTCTATCCAGGTCTCCCACATGGGCGGCAGGGGCCCAAGAGCTTGGGTCATCTTCAGCTACTTTTCCAGGTGTGTTAGCAGGCAAGGTAGATGGGAAGTGGAGCAGCTTGGGTCTTGAACCTGTGCCCTGGTGATGCAGGTGCCAGCTTAACCAGCTGCACCACAATGCCAACCTTGGCTGCTGACATTCCATTAGGCTTTGAATACCTTTTAATGGATGTTTGGGCTTCAGTTTCCATATCCCAGGGATTCCAGATCAGAGGCCAGCTGCTCCTCGCAGCGTTACCGGAACTCGCGGTTGGGATCCGTCACTCTTTTTTTGTACAATGCCACAATGTATGTAGAAGTTCTTAACATTTAGCCCTATGCTATCCTGCCTAATTTTTGGGTAGCTCTTATTTTATATTGAAAAATCCATGATGACAGGGCCATACTTATTTATTTTTCTGTGCTACTCAGCATCTACCTTAGTTTTTGGCATATAATAGGGATGTAACAAAAATGAGTGAGTAAATGCATGAATAAATAAAACTAATAAATAACTATAAATAAAACTAATAATAAATATATCAGTTATGTCTACAGATATATCACTTTCCAGTACATTCTGCTCAAACCAGTCCTAGATTCTATCTTTTCCAGCCATAGAATCCATTGGCAGCTGACTGAGGGTCGGATTGCAAGGATCTCTTACACTTGATCATAGCCAAAAGGCCGAGAAGCGATGCAAGGATCTCTTGAAATAATACTATTCTGATCACTTGCTATTTTGAATATTGTCCTATAATCTCCTCCAGTGACTCATTATGACTGTCTTTACAGTGCCAGAAAAGTTAGTCTGTTTAGTTTCAATAGTTGAGAAAAAAAATCAGTCCATTTGGTGACTCAGCTCAGTAGAACTAGCTGTTTGGACATATGCAGATGAAACAAACTGGTTGATTGAGTTTTTTGAACTGGTTGTTTTTATCACCACCTAGGTAGGCACTGTATGATTTAGAGTGGCATTGGAAAGGGTAATCTGGCTAATGGTCAGAAGACAGGATTAGAGAGAAGTGTGAGGAGGCTGGAATTATACATCCAGTTCAGCCACTACGTGGCCTTAGGCGAGTTGCATACATTTCCCTGTCAGATAGTTCCAGAAATAAAAAGGGGAAGTAGTGAATGAGATAATAGTGATAATTCTGAGAAATTATGCCCCATTGTGGGTATAGCGTGTCCCTGTTTCTCAGGGATATGGTAAAATACTATGAAATGCTGAAATGCCATGGGAGAGAATAGTGCACTGTTCTATGTTTCTCCTGGGCTCGCCTTTGCCTCTCCCTGCTCTTGTCATTTTCCTTGAGTTCCAAGACCACTGGAATATGTATAGCACTTAGAAATAAACTTAATTTGAAAAGTAATATGTTCAGCATGGTAGTGGCATTATACCATTATGTAGGAGACTCAAGAAAAACCATGATTTGAAAACTTTTCTATCACGCCAGTGCTGTAACAAGGGTCTCAGGTGCTGTGCTCATGAGACACGATTGAATACACTGATATTGCTGGGAACCTCATTTCAGGTGCTCAGGCCTTTATTTAGTGAGTCAATGTCACATACGCCTGTCAGTTAAAATTTCATAGTTAGTAGATAGCTTGAGGAAGAAAGGAAAGAAGGAGAGCAAGAATTAAGATTCAGCAAAGTTGTTTCTTTCTTTCTTTCTTTTTTTAAGAGTTATTTATTTGAAAGGCAGAGTTACTGAGAGAGAGAGAGAGACAGAGACAGAGACAGAGACAGACAGAGACAGAGAGAGAGGGAGATCTTCCGTCCTCTGGTTCATTCCCTAAACCGCCGCATGGGCCAGGGCTGGGCCAGTCTGAAGCCAGGTGCCAGGAGTTTCTTCTGGGTCCTCCTCCACTGCTTTCCCAGACCATAAGCAGAGAGTTGGATCGGAAGAGGAGCAGCCGGTACATGAACCGCGCCCGTGTGGGATGCTGGCACTGCAGGCAGAGGCTTAGCCTGCTATGCCGCAGCGCGGGCCCCAAAGCTTGTTTCTTTGGAGACTTCAGTTCTAAGCTTGTGTTTCTGCGAATCAGCCACTGTTCAGGTTTCCTCCGCTTCCCTTCCCTTTCCGATCGCTTCCTTTATTTCTTCCATCCTACTTCTTCCCTCCTTTGACTTCCCTTCCTCTATTCTGCTCCTCTGTCTTTTCTGTTGCCTTCTCGCGGGGTAATTGGAGAAGGAGGATGTGGTCAGAATTGATGAGGTGAGAACCATTCCAGTTCCCTTTTTCCTCCACCTCAAACCCTTAGCAGATGTGAGGCTTAATCAGATCATCTCAGCCCAGACCACGAATGGAAACTCCAGAAACCTCAGTCTAGGGACATTATGGCCACAACCACACTCTTCAGTGGCAGAGTTATTCTAGAAAGCATTCGGACCATAAACGTCAGTCACACTGGCTAGAAATTTATCTACACAGCAGCGAGGAAGGCACCACAAGAATTTGTCAGTGTCTGTGGGTCATATGGATGTGTAAAGGAACCATCCTGGTTTGATAGGGCAGCAGAAGCCTCCAAGGCCAGAATTCTAGTGTGCAGTTTATCCAGGGCTGTACACTTGCTCTGTCATTGTGTGCATGGCACCCTAGGAGGGAATCTACCTGCTGAAGCATGCACTGATCTTACAAGTAATAGATCTTCTCCGTGTCCTCAGAATTTGGGTGGTATTTCAGATCCTATAAGCTTGAAGAAGATGGCTGTTGGTGTTATTGCATCCAATTTTCATCAAAACGTAGGAGGATGACAAGGATAGGAGCCCCGGAGTTGCACCTGTGTAATAACACTAAATCATAACTGAGATTCGGGTTCTTTTTCACTACTTTTGCTCCATGGAAATTTATATTGGTTTCCAAGCTCAGGGGAGTTTGCAGACATTTCTAAGAGCGAGAACTGCTTCTAACGCTACCACGTCTATAACCAAAAAAACTGGTTTCCAAAACATTCTCACACAAGCACAGTTGTCAGAAAATTTATTTGGTATTCATTGCTTTGGACATTGAAAATGTGTAGCTCTGAATCAGAGAACTGTGGTGTAATTTGTTTCTGGAGAGACCTTAGGTGAGAAATTCAGAACCAATATCACGAAAGGATGTTCTTTAGGATAATTTGCTTTCATCAGCTTGAACTTGATGGTAAGGTACCTAATTTTGTAAGACATTGGGTTGCAATAAATCAGGTGTTTCCTGTTGCTGTTTTTTTTTTTTTAAAGATTAATTTATTTATTTGAAAGGCAGAGTTACAGAGAGGGAGAAGGAGAGAGAGAGAGAGAGAGAGAGAGAGAGAGGGAGAGAGAGAGGTCTTCCATCCACTGGCTTATGCCCCAAATGACCTCAATGGCTGGACCTGGGCTGATCTGAAGCCAGGAGCCAGGAGCTTCTTCCAGGTCTCCCATGCAGGTGCAGAGGCCCAAGGACTTGGGCCGTCTTCCACCGCTTTCCCAGGACATAGCAGAGAGCAGGATTGGAAGAGGAGCAGCCAGGACTTGAATTGGCGCCTATATGGTTGGTTTTGATGCAACCAGCATTAATGTACTGGAATAGAATAGAATCTAGAGTATCAGACTTCATCCTGTGTAATACAGGCATGAGCTCTTTCTTGAGATTTTTCAGTCACATACATGAGGATACTGCAACAAGTTCATGGAAACTGGAATTAAAATACAAGTTTATTTTGGTACAAATTTTTTTCTTTATATTATTTTTCAGGAGCTTTTTGTAGACTTCTTACAAATCTATATGTATATATGAATTGTTCTAAAATTTCTTATTAGGGGAAAACGTTGCAAGCCACTGCAACAGATGACTGCTTTGTTTTTATTCAGATTATTAGAGCCGCGATCAGGACAATTTCAGTTCAAGGAGCACACTTTGTCCTGGATTTATTTAGTACAATATGTTCCTTTCTACAGAAGAGAAATGGCATTTAAAAATAACCTTCCTTCCCTTTTCCAAAAGAAATACACACTTATTTTAGAAACCTTAGTAAATATAAATAACCACAAAGAAAAATAAATTAAAATTTGTTCTCACCACCTAGAGATAACTATACAATATTTTCATGTATATTCTTTCAAACTGTGTGTGTACCACATATATTTTGTAAATTCTTTTCAAATAATCATATACTATGAGCATATTAACTATTTCTATAAGATATCACTTAAAATGGCAGAATTGCGTTCAATTTAAGAACTTTCTATAAGCAACTGACAAATGGAGAAATGAAATGAGAGCAACCAAGAATACATCAACAATCATAAAAATGCAAAATGTGGGCTGACATAGTGGTACAGTGAGTTAAACCACAGCTTGTGATGTCAGTATCCCATATGGGCGCCAGTTCAATACCCAGGTTCTCCACTTAATTTTTTTTTTTAGAGATTTATTTATTTGAAAGAGAGAGAGAGAGAGAGAGAGATCTTCCATCTGCTTGTGCACTCCCCAAATGGCTACAAGGACTGGAGCTGGGCTGATCTGAACCCAGGAGCCAGGAGCTCCTTTTGGGTCTCCCATGTGGGTACTGGGGCCCAAGGACTTGGGCCATCCTGCACTACTTTCCCCAGCCATAGTGGACAGCTGGATAGGAAGTGAAGCAGCTGAGACTCGAATGGCTGCCCATATAGGATGCTGGCACTGCAGGTGGAGGTTTTACTTGCTATACCACAGCACCAGCCCCTCACTCCACTTCTAATCCAGCTCTCTGGTAAAGCGCTTGGGGAAGCAGCAGAAGATGGTCCAAGCGCTTGGGCCCCTGCCACCCATGTGGGAGACCTAGATGGAGTTCCAGGTTCCTGGTTTCATCAACAGATGAAAGATCTTCCATTTTCTCTGCCTCTCCCTTTCAAATACTCTACCTTTCAAATAAATAATCTTAAAAAAAAGAAAATGGAAAATATTAAGATAGATTTAAGGAGGAGGAGCCATATGTGTGCTTTCAGACAGAAATGCATTGAGAAAAGTAAAATTTGAGATGTCATTATTGCAGCAAAAGAGAAAACTCTTAATATTTTTCAAATTTTGGCGTAGAAGGAGCCATAGATCCCAAGAAATGCCAAGAAACTGATTTTCATTCTGTTGGATTCAAGGTGGACGCTAAGGTTGTTGGTAATTTACAAGTGGAGTCAATGTTTTATTTTTTGAGAACTAATTTTCCCCCTCCCTCCCTCCCTCCCTCCCTCCCTCCCTCCCTCCCTTCCTTCTTTCTCTCTTTCAGCAGAATGAGAGAGAGAGAGAGAGAGAGAGATTTTCCTTTCGCTGGTTCTTTCGCTGGTTCACTCCCCAGGCTGGTCCAGCTTGAACCCAGGAGCCAGCAGCTTCATCTGGGTCTCCCATGTGAGTTCAGGGGGCCAAGGACTCAGGCCATCTTCTGCTGCTTTCTCAAGTGCATTAGCAGGAAGCTGGACCAGAAGCAGAGCAGCCCTAGACCTGAGCTGACACCCATATTGGATGCCGACATTGCAAGCGGTGGCTCAACCAGCTATGCCACAATGCTGGCCCCTTCTTGAGAACTTTTAGGTTCTTTACCCCATATACAAGCACGTGTTCCATAGGGATTTACAATTTTTTCAATTTCTTTTCAGTACTTGATCTCATTTGGGCTTTGTGATAGCACTGTGTGGGGAAGTAGCATAGTCATTCTTATCCATGCCTGTAGAAATAAACTGAGGCTTGGTGTGATGAATTACGGTTTTCCCATGGTCAGAGGGGTGCAGATAAAGTAACTGAATCCAGAATCCATGGCTTCTGGTCCCTGATGTGGGTTTCTTCACCTGGCAAAACCCATCAAACCCATTTTTTACCATCTTCTTCTGTGAATGCCACATGAGTCTGAATTATGATGTCTGGCCTGTTGAAAAAAAAAAAAAAAAAAAAAGGGATTTCGGGGCCAGCGCTGTGGCGCAGCAGGTTAAAGCTGCCTCCTGCAGTGCCAGCATCCCAAATGGGTGCCAGTTCCAGACCTGGCTGCTCCTCTTCCAATCCAGCTTTCTGCTATGGCCTGGGAAAGCAGTAGAAGATGGCTCAAGTCCATGGGCCTCTGCACCCACGTGGGAGACCCAGAAGAAGCTCCTGGCTCCTGGCTTTGGATTGGTGCAGCTCTGGCTGTTGCAGCCAATTGGGGAGTGAACCATCGAATGGAAGACCTCTTTCTCTATCTCTAGCTCTCTCTGTGTGTAACTCTGACTTTCAAATAAATAAACAAATCTTTTTTTTTTTTTTTTTGACAGGCAGAGTGTGGATAGTGAGACAGAGAGAAAGGTCTTCCTTTTTGCCGTTGGTTCACTCTCCAATGGCTGCTGCGGCCGGCGCATCGTGCTGATCTGAAGCCAGGAGCCAGGTGCTTCTCCTGGTCTCCCATGCGGGTGCAGGGCCCAAGCTCTTGGGCCATCCTCCACTGCCTTCCTGGGGCATAGCAGAGAGCTGGCCTGGAAGAGGGGCAACCGGGACAGAATCCGGTGCCCCAACAGGGACTAGAACCCAGTGTGCCGGCGCCACAAGGCGGAGGATTAGCCTGTTAAGCCACGGCCCCGGCCAATAAACAAATCTTTTAAAAAAAAAGAAAAAAATGGGATTTAGTGGAATGGCCACACCCTCTTGCATTTAGGAATTTGTAATCCAAAACCAAGAAGTACTGGGGTTTTTTTAGAGAATGACCAATGCAGAATTCTCAGGCGAATTTTGAGATTGAGCTGAAGGTCAATAAAACATGGGTGAAATTTCTCTGTAAATCTGTGGTGTTTGTCTACTTTTAGGTTGACGCTTTCTTGAGTGACGCCTGCGGAATCGTTCAGCGAACACAACACAAACCCAGGGGGAGGATTTCAGGTTGGGTCTATCTGCTAAAGGCTACCACCTTCCAAATAAAGAAGATCGGTGTTTCCACTGAGGCAGTTTCACAGTCCCTTGAACTGGCTCTTTTACTCATAAAAGGCCCTTCCTTAAGACATCTGTAGAGATGAACAGAATATTGAAACCCATCAGAAGAATAACCTTTGCTTTTCTCAAGCAAACAGTTCGCTGACTTGCTTTTCTTAGTTCTCGAACGACGCAATCTGATAGCACAGCAGCTTCCTGTTAGAGGGTTAATTATTTCTTTTTATGCCTATGTTTAAGATGCTTAAATTTGTGATTCATGCTTTGTAATTAGATATAATGCTCAGAATATATCCGTGGATATCACGTTAACTATTTTTTTTTTTTTAATTTGGAAGGTTGTTATTTTCCCTTCTGAGCTATTGCCAGTGGACACAGATCATGAAAATGGGATGATAAATGCAGCTATCTCAGCACAACCTTGACTTCACCATTGCCATGGCTATGAGTCAGGAGCTCCCCAGCAGTGTCCACCGGGAGGACCCACATCCCCCAAGGTCGGTACCTGGATGAGCCCCTGGGAGAGAGCTGTCTTTGTCTCCAGTGAGGACTCTTTGCAAACCACTGCCCCCACCTTTTTAGCTTCTATGCCCCCTGAGAGCGAAACCAAGAAATGACTGATAGGGTGGGTGTAGGGTAGTCAACAAGAGGGCGGAGAGCGGAAAATCAAATCTCACTTGTGTGAGGGATGGGTGGGGAATGGCGCGAAGTTCATTTGAGGTGGCTGAAACTGGTCTTCCCCCTTTCCCCTTCTTTGGCTCTGTTCAAATAAATAGAAGCTGAGCAAATTCTCAGAATGGAGCCCGTTTCTACTCCCTCAGTGCCTATTGAGTACAGGAATACGAGCAGGATAAAAAAAACGGGGAAGGCGACATTTTCTATTCCTCAGTAGCTATGTGCTGATGAGGAAAGAAGAGACAAGGAAGGGGAAGAAGCCTGAACCAGAAAGAGGAAAAAAAATACGAAGCGGGAAAGAGGGAGAAGGAAGGAACAGGAACAGAAGCAGAGAAAGAAGAGAGGTTCAGTGTGTCTCAGATGGAACAACTTGGCCTCCCCAGCTTTGCCAACTGCTTAATGGCTGTCACTTTAGCACCTGGGACTTCCTCTTTCTCCAGACACACTGAGCTGGTGTTACAGTGGTAACAATAAGTTAATTGAATAGCCTGTCGACAGATGGGCACGCGGAGGCTCTGGGCTCTGGACTTCCTTTGTTAGTTACTCCTGTGTGTGAGAAAGACTGAAATAACACCTGCTTTGAAAAAGGACACACAGACACACACCACATGCACGTATACATGTGCGTCGGGACACACACCACTGCTTTTCTTTTTTTTTTTGACAGGCAGAGTGGAACAGGCAGAGTGGACAGTGAGAGAGAGAGAGACAGAGAGAAAGGTCTTCCTTTTGCGTTGGTTCACCCTCCAATGGTCACTGTGGCCGGCGCATTGCGCTGATCCGAAGCCAGGAGCCAGGTGCTTCTCCTGGTCAGGGACCAAGCACTTGGGCCATCCTCCACTGCCTTCCCGGGCCATAGCAGAGAGCTGGACTGGAAGAGGGGCAACCGGGACAGAATCTGGCGCCCCGACCAGGACTAGAACCCGGTGTGCCGGCACCGCAGGTGGAGGATTAGCCTATTGAGCCCTGGTGCCGGCCAACACACCACTGCTTTTCACCGTTTTCCCCTGCTAATCCCAGTCTTTTCACAATTCAGCCTTTTTTGTTGTTGTTTTTATTTATTTGAGTGTCAGAGAGAGGGAGAGAAATAAGTGGAAAGAGAGAGAGAGAGAGAGAGAGAGAGAGAGAGAGAGAGCCTGTGCACAAGAGTGCTTCTATCCACTGGTTCACTCCTCAGATGTCTGCAAATTGCCCGGGCTAGGCTGGGCTGGCTGAAGCTTGGAACTGGGAGCCCTGGATTCAGTCCAGGTCTCACACGTGGGCAGCCACTCAATGATCTGAGTCGTCATTACTGTCTCCTAGGGTTTACAATAGCAGGAAATTGGAGGCTGGAGCTGGAGCTGAGCGCTGAACTCAGATATTCCGCTGTGGGATGCGGGTATCTTAAGTGCTAGGCTAAATGACTGTCCTGTATTCTGCCCTGTAAGTGGTTTTAGAAGTAAAGAAGCATCGCTCGCCTTGGCTATTTGCGTTGTTAGGCTACTGTCTCGGGAATGAAGACTCGAGATTTGTGACACACAAGACTTTGTTATAAAAGAGAGAATTGGGGCCCACGCTGTGGCGTAGTGGGCTAAATCCTCTGCCTGCAGTGCTGGTATCCCATATGGGCGCCGGTTCAAGTCCTGGCTGCTTCTCTTTTGATTCAGTTCTCTGCTATGGCCTGGAAAAGCAGTGGAAGATGGCCCAAGTCCTTGGATCCCTGCACCCGTGTGGGAGACCCGGAGGAAGCTCCTGGCTCCTGGCTTCATATGGGCCCAGCTCTGGCTATTGAAGCCATTGGAGGAGTGAACCAGTGGGTGGAAGACCTTTCTCTCTGTCTCTCCCTCTCACTGTCTATGACTCTACCTCTCAAATAAATAAATAAAAATCTTTAAAGAGAGAGAGAGAGAGAGAGAGAGAGAGAGAACTATATGCACTCTGGTACAATGCTGAAATGAATTTAGACCGCCAGGCTTAAATTCATCTCTTTTAATGTATTTTTATGTCTTCCACCCCCTGTCCAGAGCTAAAGTGCAGCCCTGCTTTTCCTTTTGGATGTACCTTGTGTCCTTCGTGCCACATCTTTTCTCTTCATCATACAGTATTTCCCAGGCAAGTTCTACAACTTTGCAGGTGGCTAAAGGATGAGGTATAGCAGAAGCCATTGTATTTGATTGCCATCTCTTTCTTTATTCTGATACTTTGTCACAAAGCACTTATCCTAAGCTGATTCTGTGCATATTGCCAGGTAGATTGTTGGACTGTACTGACTGGTCAGCACAGGAAACAAGACAATCAAATAGGTTGCTAAACTCATTCGTGTCCTGGAACCTCATTTTCCCTGCACTTAAACTAAGAAGGTTAGAAGACCAGGGCCATTGTGGTCTAGCTCACTCCACCCTCCCCATACCTATGGAGCTGGTCTCATTTCAGCAAGGGATGAGAACACCATCATTCTTCCACTGAGGCTACAGGAGGATAACAAATGGGAGACAGGATGGGAGTTGCTTGCCCACTTGCCTCTGTATGATTGCATTAAAAAGGCCAAACCAGGGCAGGTGTTGTGAAACAGTGGGTTAAGCTGCTGTGTGGGGTGCCCACATCCCATATCTGAGTGCTGGTTTCCAGCTGCTCTGTTTCTTATCCAGTTCCCTGCTAATGCACCTGGGAAGCAGTGAATGTTGGCTCAAGTGCTTGAGTTCCTATCACCTGTGTGGGAGACCTGGATAGAGTTTCTGGTTCCTGGCTCCAGCCTTGTTCAGACTTGGCTATTGTGGCCATTTAGGGAGTGAACCTATGGCTTCATTCTCTCTCTCTCTCTCTCTCTGCCTTTCAGATAAATAAGTAAGTAAATAAATAAATACATCTCTTAAAAAGGCTAAATTAACATCAGAGAGTCCTTGAGGTTATGTGTGAAGTTCAAGTAGCATTCTCTCTCATTAATAGCCAGTAGGAGGTCTTTAATGTACATGAGATGAGTACACAGTCTGCTTCCATATTCACAGGTTTCATATCCATGGATTCAATCTACTGCCAATTGAAAACATCCCAGAAGCAACGGCACCTGTACCTGTTTTTTCCCTGGTCAATAGCCCAGACAATACAGAGCAGCTACTAACCACTTACCTAGCATCTACATCACATTTAGTATTAGAGCATCCTTCAATTTCCCTATCCGTGGGAATCTTGGAACCAGCCCTGTAGGATAACTAAGGTTGTCATGAATTTATAATCACTTCCATTCACAGTCTTCTGTTTTCCTTCAATCAACGTCATCTTCCTTCCATCAAGGAAGGCCTTTTTTTTTTTTTTTAAATTTATTTACTTATTTGAAAGTCAGAGAGAGAATGAGAGGCAGAGAGATAGGTCTTTCATCTGCTGGTTCACTCTCTGATTGGCTACAATGGTTGGAGCTGCGCCGATCTGAAGCCAGGAGCTGGGAGCTTCTTCTGGGTCTCCCATGCGGGTGCAGAGGCCCAAGGACTTGGGCCATCCTCCACTGCTTTCCCAGGCCACAGCAGAGAGCTGGATCAGAAGTGGAGCAGCCGGGACTCGAACCAGTGTCCACATGGGATGCCGGCACTGCAGGTGATGGCTTTACCTGCTACGCCACAGTGCTGGCCCCAAGAAAGTTCTTAAGGAAATTGTATTAGGGGCTCAATAACTCCAGAGCACACGAGACTCACCAGGGAAGCTGGTTCAAAGACTCCTTCACCCTGACACTCCAAGCTGGCAGGTCTGGAGTGGGGCCGAAGAACTCACATTTGAAGCAAGGCCTCCTGGAGATTCTGTTGTTGGGGGACAGGAGAGTTTACTTCAGGAAACACTGGAAAGCGAATTCGCCCTCAGAGGCCATATTTCCCAAATCAGCAGATCTGTAATGCAGTAGGTTCCAGCCAGATCTGTCAGGTGCCAATAAGAGAAATGCAAGGGGGATCTGGACTCTCCTGTTAGTTCTCCAGGGCTTGGTTACCCTCGGCATTGGCACAGCCCTCCCTGGGCAACAGAGGGTGAAGGAGCGGGCTGAAGGAGACTTCCAGGTCCAGGAGGGGAACCGTTGGCGGCACCCACGATGTTTCATTGATCCCAGCCCGTGGAGATGTGGTGTTGACTCCAGTGCTGACTAAGCTCTGATTTGCTTCATATCATCCACATGGTGAAGTGAGGGAATGTTAATCTGGTGACTCAATGGCCGTCTAGAGAATCTTATCCCATCACAAAGGGGAAATATCTTAAAATAAAATGGCCTTTACAGAAAGGGAATTTTCTGGGCTGGTTTCTCACCTCAGGATGCCCCCACCTCCCCCGAGGAAATACTGAGGAAGTGGAACAGGGCTTGGGACTTGGTTTCTTTTCTTTTCTTTCTTTCTTTATTCTAACATTTCTTTCTTTTTATTTTATTTTATTTAATTGAAAGAGTTACAGAGAGAGGTAGAGACACAGAGAGAGGTCCTCCATCCACTGGTTCACTCCCCAGATGGAGCTGTGCTGATATGAAGCCAGGAGCCAGAAGCTTGTTTCGGGTCTCCCATGCAGGTGCAGGGACCCAAGGACTTGGGTCATCTTCTGCCGCTTTCCCAGGCCATAGCAGAGAGCTGGGTTGGAAGTGGAGCAGCCGGGACTAGAACTGGTGCCCATATGGGATGCTGGTGCTTCAGGCCATGGCTTTAACCCACTGTGCCACAGTGCCAGTCCCGGGACCTGGTTTCTTTGGCTTTGCTACAGGTAGCAGTGATGGCCAGAGCCTTGACCTGTGGGAGCTGGTGTGCCTTTCCAGTTGCTTCTAAAACAGATACTGGAGCCCCAGGCTCAGGTTGATCCAGGTGGTATCCCAGCCTAGGGGAGGAGAGAGAAGCTACAGGTGGGGGGAAAGGGTAAGGGGTGATCGGTGGGTGGGAGAAGCCATAGCTCCTGGAGGAAACCAAGGCCAAGTGCTCCTTTTGGAATCAGGGGTGGGTGGGAAAGCAGGTCACTGTTGGCAAGGCGGTGTGGGAAGGCAGGACGCTGGGATAGCTGCTTCCGCCGAGCGGCAAGGCCATGGCTGTCCCTTAGGCTGCTTTGTGGTAGAAAAGAGTTCCTGCACACGAGGCAAGGCCAAGCAGGAACCCAGGTCTGTCCTAGTTCAGGCAGCTTCCTGGAGCACGCGGGAGCACGGGAGGAGAGCAGGCTGAGCTTAGGAAAGCTGGAGCGGATTTCTGTGTCTTTGGACTTAGCCACAAACTGTACTTCCCAGGTCGGTGCCCATGGGAGAGAACAAGATGACAGGGGAAGCGGGGAAGGAATAGGCTGTACTTAAGGGCACTGGGCTGGCCTGACTGCTGCTTCTGGCCCGCTAGTGATCCCAGGGCAGGTAGAGAAAGGAATGCTGGTGGCTGGCAGGTGTCACGTGCCGACTCTGCCTTGGGAGGAATCCAGCTTCTCTTGAGGGTTCCTTGTGCCTCTGTAGAGCAAATCGCAGCCTTTGCTTCTTCCGGAGCTGCTACCGGGGGGAAGGGTCCTACCAAGCTTCCAGGCAGAGATCCCCTGTACTGGACCCCCTGTACTGGAATGTGCTGAGGTCCATCTCTGGTGGAAGAGGCCCTTTCTTAAAGGAGCAGACACAAACTAGGTCAGTTTCAGGGGTGGAGTTTTGCAACGTGTCTTGTGAGCAGCACAGGGGTGTTGCCGGTAGGGATAGGCAAACAGGTTTTGAAAAAAATGCACCCCCCCCCCCACTCCAACCCAGTCTGTTTAACTTTCTCCTGCTTCATATCAGAACTGAACAGCAGCTTTTTATTTGGCTATTCTTCTTATTTTTAATGAGAATTGTGTATCCTCATGTACCTCTTTTCATTTAGTTCACAGGAGTACTTTCAGGTTGATCAGCAATGACCTTCAGCTTTGTGGATTCCGATGCCTACAAGGCCGTTTGCATGGTGGTTTGGAGCAAAGGAAACATAAAAAGCTCAGGCTGGGAGGGGCCTCTGAGATCGCTCTTGATTGATGGTGAAGCTGAGATTGAGGTTTCCCCACGGCCTGGGAAAAAGGCCCCTGCCTCTATATTAAGCTGTTGCAGAAAAACTGACCACATCTTTCTGAAAAACCTCAGAGATACAGATCGCATCGTTTTCTATGACTATGCTTCAGTGTCACCATTTCTGAGGCTCAGAAAGTGTTTTATTTTTTTAATTTTCATTTTGTTTGAAAGGCTGAGACACACACACACACACACAGATATCCATCTGCTGGTTTACTCTCCAAATGCCCACCGCAGCTGGGGTTGGATCACCTTGGAGCCAGGAGCTGGGACCTCAGTCTGGGTCTCTCACATGGACGGTAAAGCCTGAAACATGAGCAGTCACTTGCTGTCTCCCAGAGTGTGCATGAACAGGAGGCTGGAACCGAGAATGGAGCCGGGAATCAAACCCAGGCTCTCCGCTGTGGAATGCACATGTCCAAAATGATATCTTGGGGCCGGTGCTGTGGCGCAACGGGTTAAAGTCCTGGCCTGAAGCTCCGGCATCCTATATGGGCTCCGCTTCTAGTCCCAGCTGCTCCTCTTCAGATCCAGCTCTCTGCTATGGCCTGGGAAAACAGAAGAAGATGACCCAAGTCCTTGGGTCCCTGCACCCACGTGCGAGACCTGGAAGAAGCTCCTGGATCCTGGCTTAGGATCGGCACAGCTCCGGCTGTTGGGGCCATTTGGGGAGTGAACCAGCAGATGGAAGACCTCTCTGTCTCTGCCTCTCTCTGTAACTCTGTCTTTCAAATAAATAAAATAAATCTTAAAAAAAAAAAAAAAACAAAGTGATATGTTAACCATTGCACCAAACATGCGCAGCGGGGAATGGTTTTATTGATCATTTTTATTTTAATTATTTTTGCAGAGTAGATGTCTGGATAGGAGGTGAGCTGTTCCAACATAATTCTGAAGAGACTTGACGTCCCCATCTTTCCAGTCTTTTGCTGGAAACTTCCTGTTCCTTGTGGGCTGATTATGGAGAGACTAAGAGCTGCTGGTACATCAAAGTCGTGAGCAAGCTTTCCGACCACCTCTAAGCATGTAGAAGTGCGCGTCGATGTCATCTTTTTCTTTTTTCTTTCTTTCTTTTTTTTTTTTTTTGATAGGCAGAGTGGTTAGTGAGAGAGAGAGACAGAGAGAAAGGTCTTCCTTTTGCTGTTGGTTCACCCTCCAATGGCCGCTGCGGCCGGCGCATCGTGCTGATCTGAAGCCAGGAGCCAGGTGCTTCTCCTGGTCTCCCATGCGGGTGTAGGGCCCAAGGACTTGGGCCATCCTCCACTGCACTCCCGGGCCATAGCAGAGAGCTGGCCTGGAAGAGGGGCAACCGGGATAGAATCAGGTGCCCCAACCGGGACTAGAACCCGGTGTGCCGGCACCGCAGGCAGAGGATTAGCCTGTTAAGCCATGGCGCCGGCAATGTCATCCTTTTCTCATCTGAGTGTACTTTGCATTTTGCCTATGTCTTTCCTGTGGTACTTAACAGTATTCACTCTTGAGCTGGTCATTAATTAGTTTTTTTAAAAATTTATTTGAAAGTCAGAGTTACGCAGAGAGAGAAGGAGAGGCAGAGAGAGAGAGAGAGAGAGAGAGAGGCTTTCCATCTGCTGGTTCACTCCCCAGTTGGCCGCAATGGCCGGAACTGAGCTAATTGGAAGCCAGGAGCCAGGAGCTTCTTCCAGGTCTCCCACGTGGGTACAGGGGCCTGAGGACTTGGGCCACCTTCTACTGCTTTCCCAGGCCATAGCAGAGAGCTGGATCGGGAGTGGAGCAGCTGGGACTTGAACCAGTGCCCATATGGGGTGCCGGCACTGCAGGAGACGGCTTTACCCGCTACACCACTGTGCTGGCCTCCGTTAGTTAGGTTTTATAATAAATTTTAGTTTTGTTCAAGAGGCAGATGGAGAGAGAGAGAGAGAGAGCGAGCGAGCAAGCGAGCTCTTATTTTCTGGTTCACACCCCAAACATCCACAGCAGCCAGAGCTGGGATGGGCTACAGCTAGTAACACAATCTAAGACTCCCACATGGGTGGCAGGGACCCAGTTACTTGAGTCATCCCTGCTTCCTCCCAGGGTGTGCATTATCAGGAAATTAGAGTCAGGAACCAGAGCAGAATATTGAACCCAGGAACTGTAATGTGGGAAGCAAGGGTCTTAACAGCTAGGCTAAGTGCTCACCCCTATTGTCATTAGTTACTACAGCAAATCTTTGCTTTGTATTCTAGGAGCTCTGAAGGCTTGAACTGTGTCTGGCTCACCAGCACCTACACTTCGTGGGTACTCAGAACAGGGCAGTTGGGGGAAGTATTACTTGTGCCCGCTCCCCAATTCACCTGTGATAGATGACGCTGGTATTGGAGGTTGTTATTGAGTTTCTTTCCCATCTCTTTGCATAGAAAGTGTAAAGCAAAAGAGTAGGATTTCTCTTTAGACTTTGTTTCCCCCTGGAAAAACTGTTGCAAACCACCAGGTGACACCCTCCGGAGTGTCAGGAGCAAGGCGAGTCTCCTGATTCTTGTCTCAGAGACCACAGGTGTCGGCTGTGGAAACGAGCGCCCCCCCCTCCCCCATGCCCATGCAAGGCTGTCCTGAACATGTGGAGGAGTGGGGTTGCGGTGACTTGGAGCCTGTATAGAGGCTCACTGGCTGGGGGCATTGTCACCTGGGAGGCATCTTCCCATGGATTGTGATGTCATGGGCAGTCTACCCATTGGCCTGATAGTTTGGGAATCTAGCTGGGTTCTGAGGGAGGTGTGAGCTGACAGCACCTCCTTGCTATCCTTGCTCATCTGATTTTCAACTGTAAGCCGAGAAATTGGCAAGGGAGAGTTTAATGCTTCCTTTCAGGAAGAGGAATTAGAGTTTCACCAGTGCAGGTGAACCCGTTGAGTTTGCCAGTGGCCTCTGAGCAGATGCTGAATTTAAAAATGCATCCCAGGTCCAGATCTACCTTGTTAATGAACGAGTGGGCCACTCCTGCCTTTCTTTTCTCAATGGTGTCCATCGGTGTGGGGGCGTGGAGTTGGGAAGTGAGCATTCCAGCAAGCAGGTCCCAGATGAACATGTGCATTTGACTGGGAGCCTGGAAGGTACTCAAAGGGGGCAAAGCATTTGGATTAGCTTTCAAGCCTGTAGGTGCTTTTTGGCTTCTGGGATCTGAGCCCGTGCTTACAGCTCTGGCAATGCCGGTCACTGGGCACACCTGGCCATAAGTGAGTTTGTAGCTGGCTCCCAGCATCATGGGCTCCAAGAGTATACAAGGGGTTTTCAAAATGTTCATGGAAAATGTGCGTTATGAAAACACTTGTGGGGGCCAGTGCTGTGGTGTAGCTGGCAGAGCCGCTGCCTACAGTGCTGGCATCCCATATGGACACCGGTTCAAGTCCTGGCTGCTCCACTTCCCATCCAGCTCTCTGCTATGGCCTGGGAAAGTAGTACAAGATGGCCCAAATCCTGCACCCATGTAGGAGACCCGGAAGAGGCTCCTGGCTCGTGGCTTTGGATCAGTGCAGCTCTGACCATTGAAGCCATTTGGGGAGTGAAGCAGTGGATGGAAGACCTCTCTCGGTCTCTACCTCTCTCTGGAACTCTGTCTTTCAAATAAATAAAATAAATTTAAAAAAAAATTTTTTTTTTATTTTTGATAGGCAGAGTGGACAGTGAGAGAGAGACAGAGAGAAAGGTCTTCCTTTTGCTGTTGGTTCACCCTCCAATGGCCGCCGCGGTAGCCGCGCTGCGGCCGGCGCACCGCGCTGTTCCGGTGGCAGGAGCCAGGTGCTTATCCTGGTCTCCCATGGGGTGCAGGGCCCAAGCACTTGGGCCATCCTCCACTGCACTCCCTGGCCACAGCAGAGAGCTGGCCTGGAAGAGGGGCAACCGGGACAGGATCGGTGCCCCGACCAGGACTAGAACCCGGTGTGCTGGCGCCGCAAGGCGGAGGATTAGCCTAGTGAAAAAAAATAAACTTGTGTGGATTTCAATTTTTTTTTTTTTTTTTTTGCACAAAAAACCCTCATCATTGAATTTCACTTGCCACAAATGTTTGGAAGTCTTTCTACCTGTTTGCTTGTTTGTTTTGGTAGAGGAAGTGTGGGTAGGGAGAGGCAGTTGGGGGAAAACAAAGATCCTAAAAATAATCCCCTTTCGATGTCTAATGTAACAGAGGAGTGAATTCATGGGGAACGATATGAAATATTCTAAAATTGTAAAGCAGCCCAGAGTTTTGCAAGCACGACATCCACCTTTGTTCTGCTACAGAGGAATGTCTGTGGTGGCTATGGGATGGGTAGAAGGTACCTGAGGTTGGACAGACTCCGTGGTAGAAAGTCGTAGCCTTGGCAAGCTTTTCCTGGGAGGAGCCTTTCTACTGAGAACTCAGCACTGTTTTTATTTTATTTGAAAGTTAGAATTACACAGAGAGAGGAGAGGCGGAGAGAGAGAGAGGTCTTCCATTCGATGGTTCACTCCCCAGTTTGTCACAGTGGCCAGAGCTGGGCCCATCTGAAGCCAGGAGCTGGGAGCTTTTTCTGGGTCTCCCATGTAGGTGCAGGGGCCCAAGGACTTGGGCCATCTTCTACTGCTTTCCCAGGCCACAGCAGAGAGCTAGATTGGAAGTGGAGCAGCTGGGACTCGAACCAGGCCCATATGGGATGCCGGCACTGCAGGCAGCGGCTTTACCCACTACGCCACAACGCTGGCCCCAAGCACTGTGGTTTTCAAAGTCTTCTGCATTCATTGACAGGGCTTCATGAGCTCTAGCCCATTAAACCTCAGGAAAGACAAAGCAACTCAATTCTTTTTGTAAAAGGTGAAAGATTTGTATGATCTCAAGAGAAACCAGGCATATACTCAACTGTTTTTACAACAGATGAGGTGTCATCACTCTTATCGTTACCTCCATTCGTGCAGCATCGTACTTGATAAAATGCCATCCTTGCATGCTGTGGTTCATTTTACTGCTCCAAGTGCTTGAAGACATTTATGCATGAGAGCCTCACAGGACCGTGGTGGGCTAGGGAGGTGGGGAGAATACCAGAAACAGGTTTTTCTTGTTTGCTGACTGCCATGGAAATGTCTGTGTAGTTTGCGTCTCCGGTACCAGATCATAGAGTCACTTTTCCTTCCTCTCAGGTACCCTCGTTATAAAAGAGAACATTCTCTTTAAGAGTGTTAATGGAGGAGCCTTCAGCGGAATATGCTGTCCTCAAATGGTTTCTCAACGCTGGAACTGGGCTTGGTCTTAGGCACCTCCCATCCCCTCTCCCCCCTGCAAACATGAGTAAATCCAACAGCTGTTTGTCGGGTTCCAGGTTGCAAATGACCTTGTACTGAGATGCAAGGGAGGGAATACAAAGGAGGGCCTAAGGCCGAATGCTCCAGGTGCCTGTTGGGAACTAAGGTACAAGCAAGCAGAGGACAGAAGCCATTGTATATACCTTTAAAAAAAGATTTACTTGCTTATTTTGAAAGTCATGGTGTGGGGGGTGGGGGTTAAAAAGAGGGAGGGAGAGGGATCTTCTATCCTCTGGTTCACTCCCCAGATGGCCACAATGGCCAGGACTGAGCCAGCCCAAAGCCAGGAGCTTCATCCAGGTCTCTCATGTGGGTGACAGGGGCCAAACACTTGGGCCATCTTCCTCTACTTTTCCCAGGCCATGAGCTAGGAGCTGGATTGGAAGTGGAGAGCATCCAGGACATGAACCAGTGCCCATATGGGATGCCAGCGTCACAGGGGGCGGCTTTACCTGCTACACCACCATGCCACCCCAAACCATTATATACATTAAGGAGCAAGAGAGTGACACAGAGACTGCTGTCACAGTTTGGAGAAGGCAAAACTAATACTTGCATGATAGGTCTTCCATCCACTGGTTCACTCCCCAGATGGCTGCAACGGACAGAGCTGGGCTGATCCACAGGAAGGATCCAGGAGATTTCTTCTGATCTCCCATGCAGGTGCAGGGGCCCAAGGACTTGGGCCATCCTCTACTGCTTTCTCAGGCCATAGCAGAGAGCTGGATCAGAAGTGGAGCAGCCAGGATTCGAACTAGTGCCCACATAGGATGCCGGCACTGCAGGTGGCGGCTTCACCTCCTCTGGGACAGCCCTGGTCCCAAACCTTTGCTATTCTTTGAGATGTTTTTGTTTAGCACTCCCAAGGGCTAGATGGGGAATGAAGCTTTGCTTTCACTGAGGATGGCAGTGAAATGGTTAAGAGTCCAGGCGATGGGGCCAGACCTCAGTGCTCTCTCCTACCTCTACCATTTACCAGGTTATGCAATCTTGAGTCCCTTTGTGTCTTGGTTGTGCCTACTTCATGAGGTTGCTACAGGATTCAAAGACCTCTTATATACAAGGGAATAAAGAGTTCCTGCTGCGTAGAAAGTGCTCAATACATGTCAACTATTCAATGTATTGTACAACTCTCTTAACAGATTCTGGTGGAATTCCGACCGAGTTCCCAGAGAAAGGAAGTTTCCTCTCTGTCCCTCTGACCCTTGCTTATTACAAACTTTAATGAAGATAGAGCTGCCTCCCCGTGCTAGCCTTCTTCATATCATTACAGCTTCCTGCCATTCACACATCACTGCTGACATAGTAGGTGTAGGGAGAATGTTGTGGTCTGGGCTATGTAGCCAACATGTTTTGTGGGAGGCCTATTTGATTAGCTTTATTATTCCTTTTAATGCGCTGCACATGGATAGTCGAAAACATTTGGAAAGGGGCCATATTGGGCTTAAAGACAGATGATCTAAAACTCGCTTTCATTCAGTTGTGGATTCAAAGAATTCCAGCTAACGTGCCTCAGCACTGCCACCAAATATTTGGCGGCATGTTCTCCGTGACCGCCAGTATTCCTTATTCCCATCCCCCAACCCTACACGGCCTGTCCTGGGTCTCTAAACATTGTAGGTAGAAAAATCACATCTGAGTTTTCATATGTTCGACTTTGTTTTATTTTTTATCAGCACTGCACATATATCTGGTTAAAGTCAGACGACAAAGCTGATTTGGAAAAAGGGCAGGTGCCTACCCAATACTCTCCTACACTTTCCAGAGAGAGCCACCTCCAACTGTTTTCACTGTGCCTTTTGATACTAACCTCCACAATCTCTAAATAATGTTTTGAGCGCTATTCCTTTAATCTCACTATTAAGCATTTTCTGTTTCCTTTCTACTCTTGGAGTTGAAACCAAACCTTTCCCGAAACCTGCCCCTCACTTCCTTTCAATTGCCTTTCTCAACCTGCAGTCCTGGCTGCCAGTCTCCCAGTACAATTTACTACAATTATAAAGTTAATTCCAACTGAGATACTTGTTATACTATGATTATCCTATTTTCTTACAAAACTTTTTCATTTTTCAAGCGTTAGTAATTATCTTGTTTTGTTTTACTTACTTACTTTTAACGTTATCGCTCATCACCAAACTCCCTTCCATTACCTTTCACCTTCTGTCAGTATGTTCAAATTCATCAGGTATGCTATGGATTAATTTTCTGGGCAATTCTTTGCTTCTTGTTAAATTGTTCTCTTGAGTATTCTCTGGCCTTGAAATCTCCCTTAATCTAGGAATTTCCTTTGCACCTGCTGAGGGTTGGAACCCTGTTTTCTGGTTGCCTTGTCTTCCTGTCTTTCCCCCAATTCATTTGTTGGAGAGCCCTTTCTGGTAGCTTTCTAAAAAGTGTGCATGAAGGTTGGATGTTTGATACAGTGGTTATAAGACACTGTTTGGGATATCCTGCATCCAACATCCAAGAGCCTGGGTTCAAGACTTGGTTCTACTTCCAATTCCAATTTTCTACTAATGTGCTCCCTGGGATGCAGCAGGTTCAAATAGCTGGGTCCCTGCCACTCATCTAGCAGAACTTGGATTGAGTTCTGGGCTCCTGGCTTTGGCCTGGCCCAGGCCTGGCCTTTGTGGGCACTTGGGGGAGGGAAGCAGGGATGGAAACTAGTTTCTTTCTCTCTGTCAAGTATAAATAAAAATAAATAAATTTCCACAAAAATAATAAAAAAGAAAGTGTGCATGAGAGGCGAAGGGTTTGAGATTGTGCATGTGTGAAATATCTTTGGTCTATCTTCACACTAAATTGATTGACTTAGAATAAAATTTTTCAATAGTGAATAATTTTTCCAAGGAATTTTCCAGGTGTTACTGCTTTGTCTTGTAGCTTCCAAGATTGACTCTGAGGTGTCTAAGGCCAGATTGATTTTTTTTAAAAATTTATTTGAAAGGTAGAGTTAGAGAGAGAGAAAGGGAGGAAGGAAGGGAGGGAGGGAGACAGAGAGGGAGGGAGGGAGGGAGAGAGAGAGAGAGAGAGAGAGAGCTTCCATCCATTGGTTCACTCCCCAAATGGACAGAGCTGAACTGCCCTGAAGCCAGGAACCTGGAGCTTCTTCCTGGTCTCCTATGTGGTTGTAGGGTCTCAGGCACTTGGGCCATCCTCTACTTCTTTCCCAGCTGCACTAGCAGGAAGTTGGATCGGAAGTGGAGTGGCAGAGCACATATGGGATGCCGGCGTCACAGGTGGCAGCTTTACCTGCTGTGCCATGATGCTGGCCCCTCCTCTGTTTTTTGTTTTTGTTTTTTTTTAAAATAGGCTTGTCTATCTGTCTAGAGAATATTCTTCTAGTCTCCAGCACAGAAGAATAATTACAGATTCCAGCGTTCTGGGAGTCTAGTGAGAGAAGAGAGTTTGGGACCTCATTTTGCAGAACTCACTCTAGCTGCAATCCATCTGTTTTGGTCTCCGACACGTTCAGCTGTGACTTGGGCACTCCCAGCTAGAGATCTCTGTTGGCTTCTGTAGAGAATCAACCTTCAGCCATCTATGAGGGCGGAGAAGAGAAATCTCCAAGCTATGAATATGGGCCTCTTTTTCCTTCGTGATGTGATTTCCAACAAGACTTCTCGTTCAGAGCCCCAAGTTTGCCCCCATCTAAGGTAGCCTCTGAACCTTTGAAGATTTGGGTGGTAAAAATTTCATTTCTTAGATTTCCCACTGTGGTTTAAGATCGAGGCTGTGGCATTTTGTTACACAATGATACCCTGATGATTCAACCTACTCCTAACTACTAAGTCCACACCCTTCCTTTCATTTCCAGCTTCCAACATTTTTATCTCCTCTCCCATTATTTTATCTTTGTGGATTTACTCTGCAGCATAAATCTCTCTTCTGTCATTTTTGTTGGGGTTTCAGGAGACAGGAGAGACAATTGCATGTTTTTAACCCCATCCTTTTTAACTGGGAATCATGACTGAGTTGTTTATATTTTTATTTTTTATTTAAAACACAATCTGGGGTGTTGCCACATGAGAACTACATGGTTTTTTTTTTTATTCAAGTGGTTGTTTTGGTAAGCTGTATCTGATGATACTTCAGAAAATTCATGGTAGGGTGGGCAAGTACTTACTTAAGGCTCTTAAGTTCCTGCTTGGGATTTTTTGCATCCCATATCTGAGTGCCTGCCCCTTGGAATCCCAGCTACTCTGCTTCTATCCAACTTTATGGGAATGAGCACCCTGGCGTGTCATTATCATTCATGCAGGGGACCCGGATGGAGTTCCTGGCTCCTAGCTTTGTCCTCCATGGGCTGTTGTGGACATTTGGGGACCGAGCCAGGGAATGGAAGTCTTTTCCCATGTGTCTTACTGTCTCTCTTTCAAATAAAGTGAGAAAAAAGTTTATGGAAAGCAGAATTAAAAGACAAGCTCATATTGATGCCAGAAAGTTTGAAATTCATGTATATGGGGGTTTTTCAAATAGTTCATGGAAAATGTATACTGAGAAAACTGTGCATGTATTCCAAAACTTTAGCATCAAAATGACCTTTCAACTCAATTTTCATGAGCTTTTGAAGTATTCTCGTGTATGCTTATTTTAAATGACTGTTATTGGCCATTACAAGTTTTTTCAGCCATCTTCATGTCTCTTATTCTTCTTCCTCTTTTTTTTTAAAAGATTTATTTATTTATTCAAACGGCAGAGTTACAGAGAGGCAAAGGCAGAGAGAGAGAGAAAGAGAGAGAGTCTTCTATCTGTACCCCCAAATGGCCAAAGGCCTGGAGCTGGACCCATCTGAAGCCAGGAGCAGGAGTTTCTTCTGGGTCTCCCATGTGGGTGCAGGGGCCCAAGGACTTGGGTCATCTTCTACTGCTTTCCCAGGCCATAGCAGAGAGCTAGGTCGGAAGTGGAGCAGCTGGGACTCGAACCAGCACCCATATGGGATGCTGGCACTGCAGGCAGCAGCTTTACCCACTATGCCAAGTGCTGGCTCAAACACAGTTTTCTGTGTCCTCTTTTGGCACTGCTTTCAGAGAGCCCAAGCAATATTCTTTTGAACTTGTGCAAAAGTAGAACATTTGTATACTTTATTAGGTTTGATTTTTATAAGTACCCAACTGAGACTGGAAACCAGGCTTTTAACACAGGTTGATGATGAAGCTTGGCTTTCATTGAAAAAATATTGTTTGTTCTCTAGTGGCTACAATAAAGTCAGACATTGATTTGTTGAAGGTGTTATAGTGTTGCGGTTCATTTTTCAATTGCTTGAGGCTGAGGTTTTGACTGGCAGTGTTTTGAGCAAGGATCTCACAATGGAAGCAGTTCATAGTTACTTGACAGTAATGTGAAGTTGTGTTCATAACCATGGATTTCTTTCTTCTTTTTTTTTCAAGGAGCAGTTTGTATTTCAGTAGTCACATCTGAAGGTCAGTCAGCCAGGTCACATTTCTCCAAGTTAGAATGCCACTGGTTATGTTTACAAATTTAAATTAAAATTCCTACTTAGAGATACAAGATTTTCTTTTCTCTCTCTCTCTCTCTTTTTTTTTTTTTTTAAAAAAATTAGTTTATTCAATTTATTTGAAAGCAGAAAAGACAGAGGTCTCCTATCTGCTGGTTCACTTCCTCAAAAGCCTGCAGCAGTTGGGGCTGGGCCAGGCCAAGGTCGAGAGCCAGAAACTCATCTCCCGTGTGGGTAGCAGGAACCCAGGTACTGAACCTTTACCTGCTGCCTCCCAGAGGCACACTCACAGGCAGCTGAAACTGGGAGTGGAGCTGGGACTGAAATCCGTGCACTCCCACGTGGGATATAGGTGTCCCAAGTGCCATCTTCACCATTGTGCCAAACACCTGCCTCCAGGATTTTCTTTTTAAAACGTAGGCCCACATTTGATCATGGCCTTTGAGACTGGAGTGTACATTCTGGGTCACTTAGAGCGCAGGATCCCATTTCTGCTTTAGTTTTCTAGGACTGACTTTTGAAATGGGGGAGGGAGGTCTAATCTAAGTCTCCAAAGCTGAGTTGATGACTAACTGGACAAGACGTAATTTTGCACTACCTCTCAGATCTTCATATGGTGATGTCCCCAGGTTATTCCCTGAGTGCTAAGCACATTTACAATAGAAGGGACCTTGGCACGGTAACCAGGCTCCACGAGCTGTCAGCTTGAACATGGAGCACACAGTTGAGGGCATTGTTCTTTTAATCCCTTTGCCCCATCAAGCTTCTGTTAACAAGCAGTTGGAAACTACTGGGTCCTTCCAGATAATGCTTCTTTTTGTAATCTCCGTATGTCCAAAGCTCTTAAACTATTTTTAAAAAAAATATTTATTTTATTTAAAATATTTTATTTTATTTATTTGAGAGGCAGAGTTATAGACACACACACACGCACACACACACATACAGAGAGAAAGAGAGAGAGGAGAGAGAATCTTCCATCCTCTGATTCACTCCCCAAATGGCTGCAATGGCAAGAGCAGGGCTGATCCGAAGCCAGGAGACAGGAGCTTCTTCCAGGTCTCCCATGTGGATGTAGGGGCCTAAGCACTTGCGCCATGTTGCACTGCTTTTCCAGGTGTATTAGAAGGGAGCTGGATTGGAAGCAGAGCGCAGCCAGGACTTTAACTGGTGCCCATATGGGATGCTGGTGCCACAGGTGCAGGTGTAACTTATAACTTACTATACCACAGTGTCAACCTCTGTTCTTTTAAACTTTGAAAAGATATTTGTTGAAAATGACTTTTTAGCTTAGAGTCTTAGAGCTGAAGTGTTTGTAGAGATGGTTTAGTTCACATTTGTAGGTGAATACACAAAGGGAAAAGCTGTGAACTGACTTATCCAAGGCCACACAGTCAATACAAGAACATGCTCTTGATTCCAGCCACAAAAGAAGGAGAAATAGTTTTTCCTGTTTTCAAGGTTAGTTTGGCTGAGAGTTCATTGTTCAAAATCTTTATTATAGAAGTACATAGATTCGGGGCCGACACTGTGGCGCAGTGGGTTAATGCCCTGGCCTGAAGCATCGGCATCCCATATGGGCGCCAGTTCTAGTCCTGGCTGCTCCACTTCTGATCCAGCTCTCTGTTATGGCCTGGGAAAGCAGTAGAAGATGGCCCAAGCCCTTGGGCCCCTGCACCCGCGTGGGAGACCCAGAAGAAACTCCTAGTTCCTGGCTTCGGTTTGGCGCAGTTCTGGCCATTGCGGCCATCTGAGGAGTGAACCAGCGGATGGAAGACCTCTCTCTCTCTCTCTCTCTCTCTCTCTCTGCCTCTCCTCTCTCTGTGTAACTCTGACTTTCAAATAAATAAATAAATCTTTAAAAAAAAAAGAAGTCCATACATTCTCTTTCTTTCTTTCTCTCTCTCTTTCTTTCTTTTTTCTTTCTTTCCCTCCCTTTCTTTCTTTCTTTCTTTCTTTCTTTCTTTCTTTCTTTCTTTCTTTCTTTCTCTCTCTCTCTCTCTTTCTTTCTTTCTTTCTTCTTTATTTCCATCTCTCCCTCCCTTTCTCCCTCCCTTTCTCCCTCCCTTCCTTCCTTCCTTTCTTTTTTTAAAAATTTATTTACTTATTGGAACAGCAGAGTTACAGAGAGAAAGAGAGAAAGAGAGAATCTTCCATCCGCTGGTTTGCTCCCCAAATGGCTGGAATGGACAGAGCTGGATTCTTCTGCACCCAGGAGCCAGGAGCTTCTTCCGGGTCTACCACACGGGTGTAGGGTCCCAAGCACTTGGGCCATCTTCTGCTGCTTTTCCAGGCACATCAGTAGGGACCTGGGACTTGAACCAATGCCCATATAGGATGCTGGTGCTCTGGGCCGTGGCTTCATCCACTACGCCACGGCACCAGCCCCTCTTCTTTTTCTTCCTATGGCTAGGGAAGTTCTCCTCCACCCCCAGTTTATCATAACAAAGATGTAAACGGGATAGAAATTGAATCCAACTTTGTGACAAAGAAAGAAAACTGCATAGGAGAAAATGGCAAGAGAAATAAACATTATTGGAGAGAGGGAGGAAGGGGCAAGAGAGAAGAGACAGAGACAGGGAGAGAGAGAGAAAGATAGAGAAAAACTGAGATTGTTTTCTAGGTTAACCTTCCGTTTAAGTCTATGCCAGCAATGTACATTTATTTGGGAAGCAAAAGACCTAGTTCAGAGGGGTGCAACTGTGCTCGATACCCAATAGCCCAGATGTTGGTAAGCAGAGAGAAGAGCCTTGATTAAAAAATTATGTTCATATGAAAACCATTCTCTCCTTCCATCTGATTCATTCAGATGATATCCTGTGTTCGCAGATGTTGAGAACAGATTAGAAACTCTCTCTGGCCTCCTTTGTTGGCAGCAAAGAGGACCTGTGAGGGCAGCTGTCCTCCAGGATTTGTGATGTGCCTGCTTCCTGCCTGGGACCCAGAGACCGTGCTGGAGAACAAGGATGGACGCAATCGTCTACCCACATTGATCCTGGGTCTGAAGCAATCCACAGCCTCACAACTGTGGCAAAGTCCACGACTTGACCGAAGGGACTCATGCAGTTGGTTGACCAAGCCATGTACTTGGGAAAAAGAAGCAAAGTTTGAGTGACCTGAACCAATTCATGGGCTGGTTGGAGCCTCTGAAGCGCAGCCCAACCCTCCCATGTCTTCCTGCTGCACTTATCAGCAGAGGTGGCCTTGATTTGCATACTACAAGAAAAACAGCGGCTCCATAAAATGCACTGGGCTCTGTGTCTCTACAAGAGTGGTTAACAAATTAGCACAAGGGAAGCTTTTGCAAATGAGAGATTAAATTTCCTTGTTTGTGTTGGAAATCTCTCTCGGTCTCTGTCAGCAAATGTGCTATAACATTCTTTCCGTGTTGGGCTGACTTTCAGTTCGTTTGTTATTTTTATTTCTTTTGTTCTTGCCATTGGCCTTCAGAGTGACCATCTCTCTTGGGAAGATAGAAACTCTTGTCCGGGCTTAGGGAATGATTCCTGGGGTGGTAGTGCGGGGGAGTGAAGTGGAGTAGAGGGGGATGTGCCAGATAAAATTTAAGATGCTCAGTTCACTTTGAGTTTTAAATGACAATGAGTAGGTTTTTTTTTTTTAATTTTTATTTTTTTAACTATAAGTATGTCTTAAATACTGCTCTAAGCATACTTACACCAGGGGGAAAAAAACCAACACACTTTGCTTGTCTGAAATCCAGATTGAACTGAGCATCCCAGAGTTTGATTTCCTAAATCAGGGCAGCTGCCAAGGCTCCTCTGGTGTGGAGGGCAGAACATCTGGGCTGGAGACATTCCCAGGGCTACAGGGAAGGGGCTGCTTTCCCCACCCTCTTCTTCCTGCCCCAGGACAGACTGGATTTTGATTTGGAGTTGGCACCTGATTTCCTTAAGGGCCAGACTTAGGACAAAGATCTTGAGGCCCTTGCTTTGGGCATGAACCCACAAACCCATAAAAAATGTATGTGTTTGTAAAAATTATTTACTTATTTGGAAGATTGAGTGACAGAGAAAGAAAGAGAGAGAGAGAGAGAGGGAGAGGAAAGAGAGAAAGACATTCCATTGGCTGATTCACTTCCCAAATGGCTTCAACACCCAAGGCTGGTCCAGGCTGAAGCCAGGAGCCAGAAACTCCGTTCTGATCTCCGACATGGGTAGCAGGGACCCAGGGATTTGGGCCATCATCTGCTGCCTTCCCAGGTGCATTAGCCAGGGAGCTGGGTCCGAAGTGGAGCAGCCAGGACTTGAATGGGCACTCATATGGAATGCCAGCACCGCAGGTGGCAGCATCTTAACCCGCTGTGCCACAATGCCAGCCCCAAGATAAAAAGTTTTTATTGTGATGTTTAAAAAAAAAATAAAATGATTGACTCCGTCTTTATTAGAATTTTTATATTTTGTTCATCATGGGTTTTTTTTTGGTCTTACTTTTTACTTTAAAAATAGTGCACTGAGGCTGGCGCCGCGGCTCAATAGGCTAATCCTCTGCCTGTGGCGCCGGCACACCGTGTTCTAGTTCTGTCGGGGCGCTGGATTCTGTCCCGGTTGCCCCTCTTCCAGGCCAGCTCTCTGCTGTGGCCTGGGAGTGCAGTGGAGGATGGCCCAAGTGCTTGGGCCCTGCACCCCATGGGAGACCAGGAGAAGCACCTGGCTCCTGGCTTCGGATCAGCATGGTGCACTGGCCGCAGCGCGCTGGCCACAGTGGCCATTGGAGGGTGAACCAACGGCAAAGGAAGACCTTCTCACTGTCTCTCTTTCTCACTGTGTACTCTGCCTGTAAAAAAAAAATATATATGCACTGAAATGTAAAGCAAGCTCGTGGGGCAGGCATGTGGTCCAGTGGTTGACACACTGCTTGGGACGCTCGCATCCTAAAACAGAGCGCAAGCTGCAGATCCCAGATTCTCCGCCTCTGATCAAGCTCTCTGCTAATGGACACCTGGGGGGTAGCAAGGTGAAGGTACCAGTAGTTGCCTCCCTGTCGCCCCATGTAGGAGACCCAGGTGGAATTCCAGGTTAACTGGCTTTGGTCTGGCTCAGCCTTGGCTGTTGAGAGCATTTAGAGTGAACTAGTGGATGGGAGTTCTCTCTACTTTCTCTCTCTCTCTCTCTGCCTTTGAAGTGAAATGAAAATAAATAAATAAAAATAAAATAATAAAGCAAATTTGTAGTCCCATTAAGAACAACACCAGAATTCTTTATTTAGTTTCACACTATGAGTTTTTCACTTTATTTGACTCGTGTTTACACATGCATTTGAAGAAGACTCTAATCTCCACACACTAATTTTTTTTTTTTCTTATTTGAAAGACAGAGTTACAGAGAGGCAGAGAGAGAGAGAGAGGTCTTTCCATCCAATGGTTCACTCCCCAGTTGGCCTCAATGGCCAGAGCTGTGCCGATCTGGAGCCAGGAGCCAGGAGCCAGGAGCCAAGAGCTTCTTCCGGGTCTCCCACGTGGGGTGTAGGGGCCTAAAGACTTGGGCCATCTTCCACTGCTTTCCCAGGCCATAACAGAAAACTGGATTGGAAATGCAGCAACTGGAACTTGAACTGGCGCCCATACGGGATGCCGGCACTGCAGGTGGTGGCTTTACCCGCTCCACCACTGTGCCGGCCCCACGCACGGCAATTTTAATATAGTAGTGACTTTGAACTTGAGTGGAACTTCTTACTGCCATTGCCCCAACTCTTGTCTAAGCAGACACTTTTTGTCCTGAGCGTGTTCTTTCAAGGCAACAGAGGTTCCTGTTCCTTTCATTGCTTTAGACCCAAGGGTAACATCTGTGGTTCCAACCCTGACTTTGTCCAGTGCCAGACGCTTCCTCAAGAAGCATGGAAATTTGAGTGGGCTCAGATGCACAAGAGCAAGAATGACTGCTCTTGAACTTTAATATCATTTGATCGAGTACTTAACGTGATGTTTGTGAGTTACTGTTCAAAAAATGTTCCAGTCTCATATTTAGCTGATGTATGTACATGAGATAACAACTATTTAGCAATATGAATAATTGGCATCCCAACTGTGATAGCTTTGTTGGTGTTTATGCCTTCTGGTATCTAAGAATCCTGGAGACCACGGCTTAAGCAACCGTTGGCTGCTGCATGTCAACCGAGTGTCTTAGACTTGCCGCATGGCATAAATGCAGTCAAATGCATTTGTCTGAGGAAGACATGCATTGTTCACACTATAATCATGTGTGCCTATGCATACACACGCATACACACACACACACCATCAATACATAAAGATTGAAAAGCGGAGGGTATTAGAAGATGAAAAAAATACAAAGGAGAGCAAGTCTAGGAGCAGAATTGGTCTTAGTTTAAGAATAAATGAACGGGTGAACAAAGATACTTCTGGGCTACCAGGAAGAATGGGATAGGAAATGGGATGTGGGAGAGGCCACCAGCAGGTGGACAGGATCTCTGGTCCACTCTCATCTGTTTAGTGGTGGTTGAAGTTCTTCTCACTTCTAGCCCACGCTCTTGTAGTGATGGAGAACTCATGGTGTGGTTCCCATCTCTCAATATCCCACCACTGCTTTTTAAAAAATAATTAATTAATTAATTAAGAGAGAGAGAGAGAGAGAGAGAGAGATATCTCACACATTGGGTTCACTCCTCAAATGACCACAACAGATGGGATTGGGCCAGGCTGAGCTCAGGAGCCTGGAGCTCAATCCAGGTCTCCCATGTGAGTGGCAGGGACTCAACCACTTTAACCTTTACCTAGTATCTCTCAGGGTGCATGTTATCAGGAAACTGAGATGGAGAAGGGAGCTGAGACTTGAACCCAGGACCCTAATACGGGGTGCAGGCATTTCAAGCAGTAGCTTAACCTCTGTACCAAATGCCTGCCTCTTCCACCACTGGCTTTTGTTTCATATCATTTGCTAGCTCCTAATGTTCTGAAGAAGAGTGAGTCAACCGGCTTACTGAGAAAATGCATCTATCGCAAAAATGAATCTGATGTGCGTTATATTAACAGTTGCTGCACTTTGAAGTTATGAGCTCATAAGTGAACAACAAGAGTAGGGTGATACTCTTAGATTGAGCAATTTTGTCTTTTTAAGTTTATCCTAAGAAACTTAATCTTGAATTTGAGCAAAGAGTAATTGACACTGATATTTATTGCAGAGTTGTTTATGGCAGCAAAAAAATGCAAACTGCCTAAAAACAAAAATAGATGAATTGTTAACTAGATTATGGAACACTTGTATGACAAAATTGTGTGCAATCATTAACAATCATCTTGTAAAAGAATACTTAACAGGGGCCATCGCTGTGGCACAGCGGGTTAAAGCCCTGGCCTGAAGCGCTGCCATCCCATATGGGCGCCGGATCGAGACCGGCTGTTCCACTTCTGATCTAGCTCTCTGCTGTGGCCCAGGAAAGCAGTAGAAGATGGCCCAAGTCCTTGGGTCCCTGCACCTGCATGGGAGACCTGGAAGAAGCTCCTGGCTCCTGGCTTCGGATTGGCGCAGCTCTGGCCGTTGCGGCCACCTAGGGAGTGAACTGGCAGATGGAAGACCTCTCTCTCTGTCTCTACCTCTCTCTGTAACTCTGTCTCTCAAATAAATAAAATGAATCTTTAAAAAAAGAGAATACTTAACAACACTGGGCAGCACTCATTTTATTAGATCATTAGATTAAAAAAGAGACTATAAAAGAATGAATGAAGTATGATCACATTTTAAAAATCTATTTCCATCTACCTAATAACTATATATAATCTCTATGGATTATCCATCTGATTATTTATAATCTTTATGTCTGTAATCCACATAATGGTGTGGAACATGATTCAAAGAGGGAAATGATTTAGGTTCTCAACAGAATGCTGACAGCGGTAGTTTTATTGGGTATTGGATTATAGATGGCTTCATTTTCTTTGGTGTAGTTTTCTTTATTTTTGGCTTTTTATAACAAGCATGTGCACTTTTACAATTATAGACAAATTAAACCATTTATTTTAAAATAAAAATACAAGATTATAAAATAATGGCGTGGAAATTATCATAATATAAGTGTGATTGTGTGTATATGTCATGCATAGAAACTAGATTGTAAATATATACAGCAAGATGTACGTGTTTCTACATTTTCTACATTGAAGACACTCACTACATTTCTGGGGTCTTACACACTTGCCACAAAGAGCACATATAAGTTTTGAAAGCAGAAAAGCGTCTAAAAAGAGACTTCTAGTAGCTGTGGACAAAGGGAGCATTTCAGCGAAGTGTAGTGGTGTTCCTTCTTTCAATATCTTCTCAGGAAAGACAGTAAGGTAACTGTTTCATGTGGATGAGGCTTATAAAGCATAAACTCTCAGAGTTGTTCTTATGCACGGGTCACTGCAGAGACTTCTGTGCACCGTCTTCTCTGCCAGGCGTTTCTTTGTGCACTAGGAGGAATCTGATCATTATTGAATGAATGAACATGAAAAAATGAATGAAGATGACTTTATCCCCATAGCTTACATGGGGTTCATTCTTGGTGTTGTGTATTCTAAGGGTTTTGACACGTGTTTCCAGCATTACGTATACAGAATAATTTCATTGCCTAAAAATCATCTCTTGCCTTCTGCCTGTTCATCTGCCCCTCTCCTCAAACCCCTGGCAGCCACTGGTCTTTTTTGTTGTCTTCATAGTTCCTTCTTTCCAGGAATGTCACATAGACTTTTCCACACTGGCTTCTTTCACTAATATGCCTTTAAGGTTCCTCCTCGTCTTTCCTGGCTTAATAGCTCATTTCTTTTTAGTGCTCAATAATGTTCCATTGTCTGGATGTACCAGTGTATTTATCCATTCACCTCCTGAAGGTCATCTTGGTTGTTTCTAGTTTTTGGCAAGTATAAAAAGCTACTATTAACAGTCATGTGTAGGTTTTTGGGTAGACATAATTTCCAGTTCCTTTGGGTTAATATCTGTGAGCATAATTTTTATATCCTATGATAACACCGTTGAGCTTAGAAGAGACTTTCTACCCACCCTCCAAAGCGGTTGTACTATTTTGCATCTCCATCAGGGTGAATGAGATTTCCTGTCGCTTCAAATCCTTGGCATTCTGATATTCTGGATTTTGGCTTTTCTAAGAGGTGTTTTAATTTCTCTTGTGATTAAAACATTTGCTCAAGGAATGAGTTTAATTCAGATGTATTTCATGAATAGTAGAGACTGAGAATATACGAGGAAGCAAGCCAGAGTCCAAGGATCTCCCCTGCTCTCAGTGGCTACTGCAGGAGAGCAGTAACTAATCTGCTTTTTTTTTTTTTTAAAGATTTATTTATTTATTTGAAAGTCAGAGTTACACAGAGAAAGAAGGACAGGCAGAGAGAGAGAGAGAGAGAGAGAGAGAGAGAGAGATCTTCCATCCGCTGGTTCACTTCCCAGATGGCTGCAATGGCCAGAGCTGCGCCGATCTGAAACCAGCAGCCAGGAGCCTCCTCCGCGCAAGCGCAGGGGCCCAAGGACTTGGGCCATAGCTGAGAGCTGGATCAGAAGTAGAGTGGCCGGGACTCGAACTGGCACCCAAATGGGTGCAGTTGGCAGCTTTAGCTCCTAGGCCACAGCACTGGCCCTACTAATCTGGTTTTAATTTTCATTACTTAAGACATGTTTTGGAGTATCTTTTCCTGTTTCTTTGTGATCTGTAGATTTTCTTTGGTGAGGTGTATGCTTGGATTTTTTTACCCATTTTTGAAAAGGACTTTTATGTTTTCTTCTAAAACTATTTTTCATCACCGTGTGCCCATGTGTCATGGGAAATGAGTTCTAATTATCTAGTGACCTAAAGGTGACACTGTCCATTGCTGACCCAGGAGAAGTGATACTGCCCATTACTGCCCTGGCTAGAAGTGACACATCCATCACTGACCAGGGAGAAGTGACATGGTGCACTGCTGAGCTAGATAGTAGGGACACAGTCCATCAGTGACCCAGTAGAGCTTATACTGCCCTAGATAGTGACACTGTCCATCCTTGACCTAGGTAGGAGGGACACCGTCCATTCTTGATCTAGTAGAGCTGACACTGTCACTGATTTGCTGAAAATGACCTCTTGTGAGGCCGGCTATGGTGTAGAAGGTTAAGCCTTCACCTGCCATGCTGACATCCCATATGGGTGTGGGTTCGAGTCCTAATGGCTGCATTTCTGATACAGCTAATGGACCTGGGAAAAGCGGCAGAAAAAGGCTGGGGACCTTCTCCTGGGCTCCCTGTCCTTCCTTCTGTCAAAGTCTTGTCCTAGGGCATCAGTGACTGCTCTCCTTCCCTTTAGACTCAGAGGAGGCAGACACTGAGAGCAGGGGAGAGTCTGGGACTCTGTCTTGTTCACTGTAATATTCTCCATGTCTACTGGACATGAAATACATCTGAATTAAATTACAACCTTCAACAACTATTGATTGTGCAGTACTGTGTGCAAGGAGTTGTTCTATTTATCAGCTTTGGATATCGCCACCAGCAAAATAGATGAGGATTCTCACCCACTAGGAACTTAGACTCTCTCATGTTCATACCTGAACATGAATTAAAGTTCCAGAGAAGGGCCACGGATCCTTCTGTTCATTTATTCACATGTTAGAAAGATGAATTTGCAAGATTGAAAATGCATGTTGGGGTTGGCACTGTGGCACATCGAGTTAATGCCCTGACCTGAAGTGCCGGCATCCCATACGGGCTCTGGTTCAAGACCTGGCTGCTCCATCCACTTTCGATCCAGCTCTCTGCTGCGGCCTGGGAAAGCAATAAAAGATGGCCCAAGTCCTTGGGCCCCTGTACCCATGTGGGAGTCCTGAAAGAAGCTCCTGGCTCCTGGCTTTGGATCAACGCAGTTCTGGCCATTGCGGCCAACTGGGGAGTGAGCCATTGGATGGAAGACCTCTCTCTCTCTCTCTCTCTGCCTCCCTTCTCTCTGTGTAACTCTGACTTTCAAATAAATAAATAAATAAATAAATATTTAAAAAAAGAAAATGTACCCATGTTTCCAGGTCTTTTTGATACATATATGAAAATATTTTTTTTCTGACTTTCTCATACTGTGCATGAACTTTGCCTCTCCAAGGTAGAAGCCAGAAACAAACCTCCCGTTTGGCTGGGATTTCAGATGGACATTGACATATTGGAGTCTTGGATTCAAACCAGAGCCTTGAAGACTGTAGATGGGACATAGTCTCTTTTCCGGAGAGAGTGGCCTCCATGGAATGTTCTGCGGTCTGTCCTGGGACTGCACCTCCAGCAGGTTGGGGGGGGCAATTTGGCTACTCTTCTTGGCTGGATAACTCTCAAGCCTGATTCTCTAGCTCTCTAAAGCTTCTGAGAACTTCTGGAATAGGCTTGAGTAAATTATCAGCTTGGGCCAGTTAGAGCATGTGCAGAAACGAACCCTGGAAGACGAGGACTTCTCTCTGTGGTGTGCTAGCAGCCCAGTGCTGTACTTAGTCAGGTATGAGTCGGTGGAAATGACCTCAACCTTGGATCCTGCCAGGGCTGTCTCTCTAGTGGGAATTAGAGATTTCCCAGCCCTGAAGGGCAGCAGCTGCAGTAAGAAAGACTATGCATACATAGAACTGTGGGCTGAAACCCAAATGTATGTGTGCAATTATGCCAGAATTCAGGTCAACCTCTAGGCTTGCTTGATTCCCATTCTAATATATAGTAAATAAAACACTATATGAGCTACCATTGTGGCAAGTCCCCCTCTGTTTTGAAATGCCTTTACTTATCTGTACTTTTCTATTAAATGAAAAATCACTCATAATTAAATTATTGAATGTTGTCACAGACCCATTCAGAATAGTGAGAGTTGGTGCTTTCCCCAAATAAACTCAAAGATTCAAACTATTGAGAAAGTTTGAGGTTGTCAGATTTGTCCACTATACCATAAGAGTGTCTAACAAGGTGATGGTTGTTTCCTAGCTGGAAAACAACCTTCCCTTTAGTATTTTTATTTGGGTCTGTGCTATCAGTGTTGAAAACCTCCTCGCCCTCTTCTCTCTATCTTCAATGCATCTTTAATTATTTGAGCAATGGACTGGTATGGCTGTTATGGACTGAACGGGACTCGGCTCCCTGAACTCATGCATATGATTAAACCCTGAAGTCCTCTCTTTCACTGTCTAACTCTGCCTGCCAAAACAAACAAACAAACAAACAAACAAACACCCTGAAGTCATATGTTAATAGTTTATGGATTAAAGGAAGACATTTTTTAAAGTCCTTATGATGATCTGTGTTTTTTTTTTTTTTTAATATTTACTTATTTTTTGAAAGCTTGAGTTACCCAAAAGGAGAGAGAGAGAGAGAGAGAGAGAGAGAGAGAGAGAGCTTCCATCTGCTGGTTCCATATGGTTGCAATGACCAAGGCTGGGCCAGGCTGAAGCCAAGAGGCAGGAGCTTCATCTGGGTCTCTTACTTCATCTTGGGCCACCTTTCTGCTGCTTTTCCAGGCCATTAGCAGGGATCTGGATTGGAAGTGGAGCAGCTGGGACTCAAACTAGCACGTATATGGGATTCCAGTATTGCAGGAAGCGGCTTAACCCGATATGCCACAATGTTGGCCCCAAAGAAAAAGGATTGATCTGATGGTGACCTCTGGTTGGTGGGCCGGGGGGAGGTCTTTAGGTAACTGGGGGCTTGCTCTCAGAAGGTAGCTCTGGTAAGAGGGTGGGTTGTAGGCGGGGGTGTGGCCCCTGTGCCCCTGTGCTTCCTGGCTCACCACGTGATCATTCCTGCACACACACTGGGTCACTGCCAGCCTCCGTCACTCACCAAAGCAGTGGCGTTTCCAGATCGCGAGCTGCGAATCTCCAAACTGTGAGCCAAAATAAACCTCTTCCTTCCCAAGAACCTCCATTCAGGTTAGGAAACAAAGCTGACTAATGCAGTGACTAAGTCAGTTTTCTTACTGGTTGCCTTGTCCGAAACAAGACTAAAAAAAAAAAAAAGTCCATAAAATTCACATAATGTAAAAAAGTGGCACTTGAAAGCTGAAATCCCCTCTCCCATCAGCCCCCTCACCCATGGTGGGAGCAGATGCAGGGAATGTCTTGGTTTAGCTCTTCTGTTCCATGGCCTCTCTGTCTCAGATCATCTTCCAAGTCTCACTTTCCTTAGAGCTCACCTCTGCTGCTCTCACTCCCGCACCTTCCAAATCTATAAGCAATGCTTGCTCTGGCCTAGCCATAGTCAGGATTCCCCATGTTGCTTTGAAACCTCTAACTCACACTTTCTAACTCAACGAAGGGGAAGATGGAGACTAATCCAGGCCATACTTCCAACTTCTCATGACATGATCTTCCACTCACCTTTTTTTTTTTTGCTGCCCCCTTGGCATCCTTTTTCCTATCCATCCAGGATTCCCCCAGATGATTCTTCCTGTGTCACACAGAATTCCTTGCTGGGGAAAAGTTATGGCTAAGTTATTAGCTTGTTAATTGTAGCAGAACTTACTGATAGCTGTCTTCCATTAGTTATAAAGAGCTCCAGGATCAGAAAGTGGCCTAAACGTTCTGAACACTCCCTGTTTTTTTTTCAGAAAGAGATTTATTTTTATTTATTTGAAAGACAGAAATACAAAGAGAGGAGAAAAGGAGAAGGAGGGAGATAGGGAGGGAGGGAAAGAGAGAGGGAGAAAGAGAGAGAAATAGAGAGAGGGAGAGAGAGATCTTTCATCTACTGGCTCACTCCCCAAATGGCCCCAGTGGGCCAGGCTGAAGCCAGGAATCTGGAACTCCAACTGGGTCTCCCACGTGGGTGCTGGTGCCCAAGTACTTGGACCATCTTCTACTGCTCTCCCAGGCATATCAGCAGGGAGCTGGATTGGAATGGAGCAGCCAGGACTATAATTGGTGCTCATATGGGATGCTGGGTATGGCAGGCATCAATTTCACCCACTCTGCCACACCCTGGCCCCAAGGACTTACTTTACAAGTGTGCTCTTGAGGAGTCAATGAAAATTCGCCCACCTCAGCTTTAAGGAGGGACGCCTTCGACACCTGTTACTCTCTCATGCTTCCAGCCTGCTCACTTCTTGGAGGGGTGGGCCCAGAGTGAGGCTGCCTCTGAGAACAACTGAGAAGCCATTACCTTGTCAAGGGTGATTGTTGAGCATGGCATGCGCCCATACCACAGGAGGGTGGGTCAGAGGGGAGGAAGATGCACAGGGGACTCCACAGGTGTTTGTTGAATGAATCTTGTGGAATGACTGAGGCAGCTTTGCTGTAAGGTAAACTGGATCATCTATTAACTACGTGGGTGCCCATTAATACTATGTGGCTCCCTCCGCCATCTGATGTGAACATGTATCTACTTCCTTCTACACTAACAGTCTGATCTAAGTGACCATGGACAGTCAGAATTGTTTTTTTTTAAAGGGAAAGATACTGCATGTTTGGTACATCTTATCTGTAGGCCCCATTGTATTAGATATTGAAAGATAATCACTTAGAAAAGGTAAAATTGTTATAAAATAGTAGACTTTCTTAACTTCTGGGAGTAGAGTAACTTTGTAGTACATTTGTACCTTTAGACCAATCTAAACATATGCACAAAAATTATGCATATCCAACCAATCAGAACTTAGGAGGGCCTTGGTGGTCAGAAGGTTTCTCAGAAGATTGTACAATCATCATAATTGCAGTAAACCCGTCACAGAACCCTGATGGCTCACCATATCAACAACAAATCTTAGTGATTATTACTGTCTTTTAGAAAAAGACTTATTTATTTATTTGAAAGGCAGAGTGACAGAAAGAGAAAGAGATCTTCCATCTACTGGTTTACTCCCCAAATGGCTGCAACAGCAGGGGATGGACCAAGCAGATGCCAGGAGCAGAGAACTCCATCCAGGTTGCCCATATATGTTGGTGGTAGGGGGCCCAAGCACTGCGCCATCTTCCGTTGCCTTCCCAGGTGCATTAGCAAGGAGATAGATTGGAAGCAGAGGAGCTGGGACTCAAACCGGTGCTTGATATGGGATGCCCGCATTGCAAGCAGTGCCTTAACCCGCTGCACCACACTGCCAGCAACTGTTAGTGCTTTTGAGCATCTCCAGTTTTCTCTCCCCACGTCATTAGAAGCCCATCTCTTTCCTGTCTGTGTTACTATTCCACTGCCTTGATTTTTGTCCTACCATCTAAACTTTGGAACACAATGTATAAACCAAAGGGATTACCCAAGGGCTAACGGTGAACTGATCACCTGTTATCGAGAGGAATAAAATGATATCATGCCTACTGTGAAAACATACACGTCAGCGGGGTAGAATTTGCAAAGGGCAGAAAATGAATGAGGTTAAGCACAAAGGGTAAAAGCAGGCAGCCGCTCTCCTGTAGGCCTCCTCCTGGAGTCTTGCCAGCTCTTGATCTGCTCGCGTGGCGTTTTCTTTCCTCCCTAATCTCCAAAGGATGCTGCTTCATGCTCTGGACAAGAAAGGGGAGGCATTAGGGTGAATGTCAGAGACAGCCAGGAAGGAGGAGGGGAGTTCTTTCAAGTCAACACATAATGGGCTTACACACAAAGGAAATGAAGGCTCCCCGTGACCATTAAAAAGATTATTTCACACCACGTTTAACCACCAAAGGAGCCCGTGCAAAAGCTGCTATTGACGCGGTTTTGAGTTGGTTCTGCTTTTATTTACGTCCATTCCATCCTTTTCCAAATCTTGCTTCATTTGCTTCTGAGTCTAAGGTTAGCCATCAGGTTGTGACTGTGTGGGTGACCTTGATATTTCTCCAGGGGGAACGTGTCTCTGTTTTTGACATTTTCTTTGAAGCAATGAGGCTGCCAGCATCAACAGCATAAATACAGATCAATAATAATTGACGAATGCCTACTGATTTGTCAGTATTATCTACGTTTTCTCCTTTGAGAGACCAATAGAATTAAATGTTTTCTTTAAAATTCTTTTTAATTTTTTTTAAAAAGAGATTTATTTTTATTTATTGAAAGGCAGAGTGACAGGGAGAGAGGGAGACAGAGAAAGAGAGGGCGATCCTCCACTGGCTGGTTCCCTCCCCAGATGACCAAAAAGACTGGGACTGGGCCAGGAGCATGGAACTGCATCCAAGTTTCCCACATGGATGTCAGGAGCCCAAGTTCTTGGGCCATCTTTTGCTGCTTTCCCAGGTGCATTAGCAGGGAGTGGGATTGGAAGCAGAGCTTGGGCTTACACTTCCATATAGGATGGATGACTGCTGGGGAGGCTTAACCAGCTGCACCACAATGTTGGCCCCGAATTAAATGTTTTCTATAATATAGAAATTTAAGATTTACCAACTAGTGCTTAATAGTGCTCTGGAGGTCCCACCAGCTTTCTCTTTGCTGTGTTATTAGCAGCCAGTCTGTTTCAGATGTCTGTTACTATTCTGTTGCCTTGATTTTTTTGTTGTTGTTATATGTTTGTATTTGAAAAGCAGAGAGGATGCCAGCGCCGCAGCTCACTAGGCTAATCCTCGGCCTTGCGGCGCTGGCACACCGGGTTCTAGTCCCGGTTGGGGTGCCGGATTCTGTCCCGGTTGCTCCTCTTCCTGTCCAGCTCTCTGCTGTGGCCAGGGAGTGCAGTGGAGGATGGCCCAAGTCCTTGGGCCCTGCACCCCATGGGAGACCAGGAGAAGCACCTGGCTCCTGGCTTAGGATCAGTGTAGTGCGCCGGCTGCAGGGCACTGGCCACAGCGGCCATTGGAAGGTGAACCAACAGTAAAGGAAGACCTTTATCTCTCTCTCTCTCACTGTCCACTCTGCCTGTCCAAAAAAAAAAAAAAAAAAAAAAAAAGCAGAGAGGAGGGAGAGAGAGAGAGCGAGCAATCTTCCATGGCATGTACAAGCCAAAGGAGTTATCCAAAGGTCTCAGTCTACGTTTTGGTTCTTGTGTTTCTTAAAAAAAGATTATCGTTGTGATCAGCCAACAAACCAACTGCCTGACCCAATGGGAGTTAACCGTCAAATGGCACAAAAAGAGAGCCAGATATTCAAAAGGAACTCGGATTCCTGTAGATGTGGTGGCCGGAAATGACAGGCTGGTGGCTCACTGTTTGCTAGGCTTCAAACGAGTGCTGTCCCCACTTCAGCCATTGGGAGTGGGCTTGAGAGCGTTTTAAGTAAATACCGCCATGAGGCCGACGTGTGCAGACTGTCAACTTGGGATTCTGCGGTGTGTGCGTGTGCTGGAGCTGACCTCATGAATCACTCAGGATTACCCTTGTGAGAGCCTCTAATTCTGCCTGGAGGATCAGGGAAGCAGGGTTCAAATGCCATTCACCAGCCCTGGCTTTCAGGGAGCCCTGGCAAAGCCATCCCGTGCCTGACCTAGAGTCGAAGCAGTCCATTTCCAAGTCTCAGAGAAAGGTCACCTAAAGGTAATGGAATATTTTTGTCAAGGTGGTGTAACCCTGCTCCTGAAGCTAGCTTGGGAAAATACTTGCTGGGGCAGAAGAAAGGGGAGGGGGAGGGAAACTCCTAGAGCATGAAGGGAGGAAGATGGTTCAATGCCCTGGGCATTTCTATAAAAACGTCTTCCCAGTCAGAGATATTAATGCTGATTTTAAGAATAAGCCTACTGAAATGCAGTGTTAAAATCTTCCTGAAGAATATGTTCACCATTAAGTGGTTGCTAAACTGACAAAGGAGGAGAGATTTTTTTTTTTCAATAAGTAATTTGAAATTCTCTTCCCTTTTTTTGTCTTCTCACTCTTGGTCTTTGAACCTGGGTATTTTTGGTGCTGGTAGCCTTCTCTTTATTTTTCTCTGTTAATTACCCTGGTTGTTTCAGTTGAGACTGTCCATATTTAAATATTAAACCAAACTTTTGCAGAGTGGTGGGCTTCATGGAGTCATCAAGAGTGAGGGTGAGAACAATGGTAAGTCCATTGTAAAGAATGAAATAGCATAGACTTGGGATTTTTTTTTATCTGATGGTTGGCTTCAGTCACTGGCACAACTGTACTGCAATTGTTTGTGATGACAGTTTTGTCACTGTTGAGCTAAAAATACCTTTGACACAGGGTAGTGCTCTTGGATCTATCCATGGCATAGTCCTCTGCTTTTCATCCTACCATTGGCTGCTCACTCTCATTCTCCCTTACTGCCTCTCCCTCATCTCCCTGGCTTCTTCGTGTTGGGGTGCCTAAGGGCTCCTTCCTTGGACTCCTTATGTTGTCTACCTGTACTTGTGCCTTTAGTGATGTCATCTTTTTTTTTTTTTTAAAGATTTGTTTATTTATTTGAAAGTCAGTTACACAGAGAGAGAAGGAGAGACAGAGAGAAAGAGGTCCTCCATCTGCAGATTCCCTCCCCAATTGGTTGCAATGGCTGGAGCTGTGCTGATCTGAAGCCAGGAGCCAGGAGCTTCTTCCAGGTCTCCCACATGGGTGCAGGGGCCCAAGGACTTGGGGCTGTCTTCTACTGCTTTCCCATGCCATAGCAGGGAGCTGGATCAGAAGTGGAGCAGCTGGGACTTGAACTGGCATCCATATGGGATGCCAGCACTGCAGGCTGTGGCTTTACCTGCTACGCCACTGCGCTGGCCCCAGTGATATCATCTTGTCTCATGGATATAGGAATTATCTATATACTGATGACTTCCAAATTTATAACTCTAGCCACACATCTTTATTGCAATCCAATACTACTTCTGCTTATCTCCTCAAGATTTCCAGTTTGTTTCTCAAATGCAACATGCCTAAAACTGAATCCCAAATGATCACCTCTTCAAACTTACTCCATAACTTTATCTTTCTTTCTTCAGTCTGGATAATTTCTTCAGATTTACCCTTCTATTCACTAATCATCTATCCATTCGTATCTACTTTGCTTTTTTTAAAAAAACATTTATTTATTTATTTGAAAGGCAGAGTTACAGAGAGAGGAGAGACAGAGAGAGAGAGAAAGATATTACATCAGCTGGTTCATTTCCTAGATGGCTGCAATGGCTGAGGCTGGGCCAGGTCAAAGCCAGGAGCCAGGAGGTTTATATAGGTCTCCCACATGGGTGGCAGGGGCCCCAGTACTTGAGTCATCTTCCACTGCTTTCCCAGGTGCATTAGCAGGAAGCTGGATTGAAAGTAGAGCTGCCAGGACTTGAACCAGTGCCTATGTGGGATGCTGGCATTGCAAGTTGCAGTTTAACCTGCTGTGCCACAGCACCAGCCCCTACTCTGCTGTTATACTTCTCTTTTTAAAAATTGTAATTATTTTTATTTTATTTTTGTATAATTCTCTTTCTCTGTCTGACTTCAAGCTTCAAATCCATGTTAGGGCTAACTTGTGGTTATACATACTCAGGACTTCTTGTTCTACCAAATGTAAACTGGGACTAAGAGAAAGCATGGGATGGATTCTATCAGCCATTGGTTTTGACTACAAGTGAATTGCTTTATCCCTAATGCTCAATTTTGTTATCCACAAACTAAGAACAAAAATAGGGTCTGGTTTCTAGTGCTGTGAACAGCTGGCTGAATAGTGGATGTGTGTGCATTGCTTCACTCAGCCCTGCCTATATGGAAAGCTTAGCAGACACGGCATCAAGAATGACATCTGGGGGCCGCCGCTGTGGCATAGCAGGTAAAGCCACTGCCGGCAACACTGGTATCCCAAATGGCCACCAGTTCAACTCCTGGCTGTTCCACTTCTGATCCAGCTCCTTGCTAATGGCCTGGGAAAAGCAGTTGAAGATGGTCCAGGAGTTGGAACCCCTACCACTCACATGGGAGACCGGATGAAACTCCTGGCTCTTAGTTTCAACCTGGCCCTGTGCTGCTGTTGTCGTCCTCTGGGGAGTGAACCAGTGGATGCAAGGTCCCTCTCTCCCTCTCTGTCTCCCTCCCTCTGTAACTATGATTTTCAAAAAAAAAAAAAAAAAATGAATCTCAAAAAACAAGCAAACAAACAAAAAAGATCTACATCTGGAGTAGCCAGCCTGCAGCCTCCACAGTGGTCTCCATGGTTCCTGATGCCTTCTGTTTACATCCTTATGAAATCTGTGATTCCTCCCTGTTGCCTCCATTGGACCAGAGCTGGTCTATGAGGCCAACAGTGTTTAGCAGCAATCGTATGTCACTAGATTAGGTTAAACATTGCCACAGTTTCTGCCATAGGAAACTCTTGCCCTCAGTAGCTCTTTGTCTCTCTTGAAGCATTCATTTCTGGGGACACCAACTGCTTTGCTGTCTCCTTGGGAGAGATCTTCATGAGCAAGAACTGATGTCTCAGACGAATGGCCAGAGAGGAAGCCTGACCCGTCCCCAGACCTGTGAGTTTGCGAGTCTCTGCCTAGGCTTCAGCCGTGTGCAGTCCCAGCTGACTGCTTAGTTCCAGCATCACGAATGATCAGCTTCAGACATCACCAGATTTTGAGTCCACAGCAACAATATTGTTGAGAGAAAAAGGTTGGTTGTTTTAAACTACTAAATTTTGAACAAGTCATTATGGATCGATTGATGACCCATGAAATGCCACTGACAATTGGCAAACGCCTGTTGCTGTGGTTTGAACATGTTCTTCTCAGCTTCAGGTATTGGAAACTTAATCTCTAAGTTCATTTGTTGAGGGTGTTTGGAGGTGGGATCTTTGGGAGTAATTATGGCAAGATAGTCCTGACCGTGGGGGCCCTATGATGAGATGTGTGGCTTTATAAGAAGAGGCCAAGAGATTTGAGGGGCCACACATGCTCTGTCTTACCAAGCTATGATGTAGCAAGAAAGCCCGTAGCAAATACCAGCACCTTAGTACTGGAGTCCTAGCCTCCACATGGTGAGGAGTAAATGTCTTGTCTACAAATCCCCCGGTCTGTGCTGTTCTGGTACAGTAGCAGCAAAATAGACTAGCACATCTGTGATTTTGCAATATGCAATACTTTTTTTTTTTTAACAGTTTCCCTATTTTTTGAAAGAGCATTGATCATTTCAACTTTTTTTTTTTTTAGAGATTTATTTATTTATTTGAAAGTCAGAGTTAGAGAGAGAGAGAGAGAGAGAGAGAGGTCTTCCATCTGATGGTTCACTCTCCAACTGGCTGGAATGGCTGGAACTGCGTCAGTCCGAAGCCAGGAGCCAGGAGCTTCTTCTGGGTCTCCCACGTGGGTGCAGGGGCCCAAGGACTTGGGGCATCTTCTCCTGCTTTCCCAGGGCATAGCAGAGAGCTGGATCGGAATTGGAGCAGCCAGGACTTGAACTGGCACCCCTATGGGATGCCGGCGCTTCAGGCCAGGGCATTAACCTGGTGCCACAGCGCCGGCCCCACAATATGGGATATGTAAAGAGGCAGTTGAACATTAGCGCTTTATGTTTCTTTGGGGAATGTTGCTATCTTCTCAGGGAAAAGAGAGTACAATCAGTGGTGGAGTTTGAGAGAAGAGAGGATTAGAAGGAAAGAGAAAAAGGAATGGTTAGGGAGGTGATATTCCCCGATGACTCGGAGCCCCTCTGTGTGAGATGCCCAGCAGAAGGCTGAGGAAGTGATTCTATGCTAGGGGATGCAGCAGCAGAGCCAGGTGCTCGGCACCCTTGGCAAGTCCCCTGCCCCTGTGACCCGCACCCACACGCGCATGTACGTGTGTGTGCACACTCACATGCAGACTTCGGAGGATCATCCTGGGCTTCCACTAGCTTCCATTGAGCCTTTCTGTGAAACTAGAGCAATGGACAACTTGCAATAAGGAGCCACCTCTAGGCATCCACAGGCCATGGCTTGGCAAGCAGATTATGCCTTTGTGTAGAGGAAGAGATATCTCTTCTTCCATATGGACACAAGCCAGTGCCAGGGCTCAGGGCTTAGCAACCAAAACATGGGCTGGATCTCAGCTCACACTTTCCTCCTGGGTCAGCTGCCTTGTGCAATGTGCAAGCCACACAACTGTACAAGTACATGAACTGTTTGATAAAAAACTGCTAAACATTTATAGGAATTTGATTCAGGGAAGGCAGGAGGGCTAGGGGTTTTAAGAATCAGGCAGGGCTAATTCTACTTCATGGAGTTGTGGCATTTGGCATGAATGTGGCTGGACTGTGAGAGTATTTATATAGTGATACACACGTGGAGCAATCATGCTGATTCTCTTAATTTCTCTTCCCATGATATAGCAAGTGAGCCACACTGGAGGATTTGAGACACCTCCACTCTGGGTACTTGTACCAAGAGTTCACACAAATGATACTCCTTTCCCTGAAGAAACACAAAGTTCTTTTCAATTCTTTTAAATAAGACCGCCAATTTTATGTTCTAATCTCTGCTACTGATTCCTCATTTAACTTTTTATATTATTTATTTGAGAGCAAGAGCGAGAGTGAGAGAGAGAGAGAGAGAGAGTGCACTTCCATCTACTGTTTCACTGATCAGATGCCCATAACAGCTGGGACTGAGCAGGAGCTGGAGCCAGGAGCTGGGAACTCAATCCAGTTCTCCCATGTGAGTCACAGGAATCCAAGCATTTGAGCTACCACCACTGCCTCCTAAAGCGTGCATTGGTATGAAGCTGGAGATGAGAACGAAATTCAGTCACTCTGATATGGGACGTGAGCATCTTAACCACCAGGCTAAACGTCTGCTACAAATTTCTCATTTTTATGTAATGCTTAGATGAGCAAGCTCTTAATGACTATATTGTTTAAAACCATCCAAGCAAATTTGTAAGCATAGAGGACCAAACATCCTAAGATGACACTGAACCACCCACAGATGGAGTATGCAGCCCATGAGCACACAAGGTTCAGTGGTAGGAGAATGAATGTAATTTGATATCCATGTGTTCAATCATCCAACATGGACTAAAGCCAAGTATGACTTGTGCCTAGCGCTAGATGATAGATACACAAACAGGTGTTTTTGATATAAAAACCTTATTATAGAGAAATTTCTAATACATTTTGGCCACTAGAAGAACATGATGGGTCTAGAGGAAAAAAAATAACGTTCTTTCCAAGATAATGCATTAATCTCTTTTAATTATTTGGCAGTTAGTATTTAGATGGAGGCCATCAGGTTTAGGTGAGCTGAGCAATTAAGGAAACATAGTAAAAGGGATTCTTGGAGATTTTCACTTTGAAGTGAGTGGAAAAAAACAAAGACATAAACGAAAAGTCAACTGTAAATAGTAAAAAGCTTGGAACTCACAACCTATTTTTAGTCTTTTGACTTAATCTACAGGTGCATAATATGAACCCGTATGTAAGAAGTGACTGGGTGGCAGTGACAAAGAACTTGGCGTAGAGTACAAATGAGGCTGAAGGCCTCCCCCCGATTGGAAGCAAACTTTGAGTCACTTTGAGGATTTTGCAAGGAAATGCAAAGTGGTAGCCCTGAGGATAGGATTAAACGTAATAATCATAACGTTTGTGGAAAGGTAAATAGCAAAAACACAGCAGAGGCAAGATAGGCTGATTCCATGTCTTATGTGCATCAGCTGAAGTAACGTTTAGAAGCCAGGAAAAATGGATGACACGTCTCGGGAGGAGAAATGTAACAAAACCCCAAATCAACAGCAAATTATTTTGTCATGTGGATTTGATGAACCATGAAAAATGGATGAGAAACGCGGTACCTCCTGTTGAGATTGTGGAGAACATGCAGAGGCTACAAAGCAGAGCTCTTTCCCGTGAGAATAAATAATAAATAGCGTTAGGTTACATTCAGGACTGGACAAATGTGGGGACAACTCCTGCTTTCTCAGCTGAAGGAAGTGGGAGTGGAGTGGAGAGAGAGAGAGAGAGAGAGAGAGAGAGAGAGAGAGAGAGAGATGCCTGCTGTCAGAGGTCTTTGGGGACTATCCAGGGGGATTTGCACCTGCCTATCCTGGGAAAGGCTCTGTCTTGTGCTGATTCATTATTTGCACTTCAATTCTGGTCATGATACGGGCAAAACCTTTGGCCACTTTTGTAAATTAAGGTAAATTCAGCAGAGGGGCTGATGGGAGGGAGGATCTTGCTTGGGGAGAATGCAAGATGTGCTTTTTTTTTTTTTTAAAGATTTATTCATTTATTTGAAAGAGTTACACAGAGAGAGGAGAGGCAGAGAGAGAGAGAGGTCTTCCATCCGATGGTTTACTCCCCAGTTGGCCACAATGTCCAGAGCTGCACTGATCCGAAGCCAGGAGTCAGGAGCTTCTTCTGGGTCTCCCATGTGGGTGCAGGGGCCCAAGGACTTGGGCCATCTTCTACTGCTTTCCCAGGCCACAGCAGAGAGCTGGATGGAAAGTGGAGCAGCTGGGTCTTGAACTGGCATCCATATGGGATAGTGGTGCTTCAGGCCAAGGTGTTAACTGGCTGCGCCACAGCACTGGCCCCAAGATGTGCTTTTAATATGTGTTCCTGCATAGTGACAATTCCCTGGTACTTTGGGTTTAGGACAGTCTACATTTAAGGCTGCAATTTCTGTTCTTTCTTGAAACACACACACATAATATGTAATGATGCTGTAAAATAGGCTTCTAAGGAACACAAAACGAATAATTTACTCATCAGCCATATAATGTTACTGGTCATAGTTTAATGTAATCTTAACTACAACCTTGACAAGAACGATTCTCAAATCTGAACTCTTATTCTGAATATGGACCCAGCTCTGGGGTGGCAGACAAACTTGATGTTCCCCAGTGGGATTTATCTTCTCTTTCTAGTCATTCATCCGTCTTCATCTCAGATTCCTTTTCTTTGGCTAGCCTCTTAGCTAAGTGACCAACCTTAGTGAGCTTGGCTTTTGAGTCTCTTCATGAAGGATACAGTTCCAGTTTCTTTTCTTTTCTTTTCTTTTTTTTTTTTTTTTAAGATTTTATTTATTTGGCAGGTAGAGTTACAGACAGTGAGAGAGAGAGACAGAGAGAAAGATCTTCCCTCCATTGGTTCACCCCACAAAAGGCCACTACGGCCAGCACTGCACCGATCTGAAGCCAGGAGCCAGGTGCTTTTTCCTGGTCTCCCACACGGGTGCAGGCTCCCAAGCACTTGGGCCATCCTCCACTGTCTTCCCAGGCCACAGCAGAGAGCTGGACTGGAAGAGGAGCAGCTGGGGCTAGAACCCAGTGCCCATATGGGATGCTGGCGCCGCAGGCGGAGGATTAACCTAGTGAGCCATGGTGCCCGGCCCTTTTTTTTTTTTTTTTTTTTTTAACAGTTCCAGTTTCTTTTGACCCCCTGTGTTCTCCCTCTTGATACATCTGAAGTAGAATGGCAGAGAAAACTACATAAAGCATTTTTGGTACTCCTTCCTGCAATTTTCTCCTGTCTAATTTTTTTCTTTTTTTCTTTTAAGACTTATTTTTATTTCTTTATTTTAAAAATTTATTCAAAAGGTAGAGTTACAGAGAGAGGAGAGAGAGAGAGAGAATCTTCCATCCACTGATTCACTTTACAGTTGGCCACAACAACCACAACTTGGCCAGGCTAAAGCCAGGAGCCAGGAGCTTCATCTGGGTTTCCTACTTGGGTGTAGGGACCCAAGGATTTGGTCCATCTTCTGCTGCTTTCCTAGGCACATTCACAGGGAGCTGGTCTGAAGTGGAGTAACAAGACTCAAATGAACTTTTGTATGGGATGCCAGCCCTGGAGGCTGCTTAACCCATTCCACCATAATACCAGTTCCTAATTTTCCTTTAATTAGGAATTTTTGGCCAAATTGAATATATACCATTTCATTCTACCATAACACTCAGAGAACTGTGGAGAGAGGGGGAACCGATTTAAAAGCTGTAGAATTGAGATGTGGAGATGATAATAGAAATACAAACTTATTCCTTGACTTCTATTAGTAATGGGGGCATAGAACTTGTTTCTTTTTATACTCCCTTGTAAACATACATAGTAACATTGTACAAACAGCACTACTCTTTTAATACAGCATTCTCTAGACCAGGGGCTCTCAGCACTGATTACATATTAATATTTGCCTGGCAAGCTTTAAAACATATTGATGGTCAGATCTTACTCCACAACAATTAAATTAGGTGTGGCTTACTTTACTTATGATGTTTGGGATTTATTGAGCAGTTTGACTTATGGATTGACAAACTTATGGATTGACATCTTTGATCAGTTAAAGAAAATTCTCAGTCATGGTTTGGTCAAATATTGTTTTCTTCTCTTTTTCTCCTCTGTTTCTGGGGTTGCAATTATACATTTGTTGGATGACTTGACTGTGTCTCACTTAACTTTTAGGTTCTACTCTTTTCATCTCCATATACTATACTTTAAATATTTTAAAGTTTGTTTAATTTCGAGTTTGCTAATCTTGGCCTCTAATTTGCCAGTCTGATATTAAGCCCAACCAATGCATTCTTACTTTAAGATATTTTACATTTCAATTCTAGAGTGTCCTGTGATTTTTTTCATAGACTTTAATTTGCTGTTGAAATACTCCATATTTTCACTTTTGCAACACATCTTTCCCTCTATTTTCCTTAAGACATTATTAATAACAGTTATTTAAAAATATTTCTGCTAATTCCAACATGTAAATCATCTCTGTGGGCCTCTGACTATTGATCTTTTTCTGCTACTTTTGATGTCTTGTAATTTTTTATTTCATGCTGGACACTGTGTATAAAATGTCAGTAGAGATTGAAGATTCTAATACTTTGGTACAAAGACAATTTTTCCTTTTGATGGCCTAATCAAGGATGGGACTTGAGTTAGACTCCATCTAGCTCTGGTTTCAAAGGTTTTGGGATGGAGAAGACGCCTTATGCTTTCTGATTGTTAGCCTGACAGATCTCCATCTCCCCTATTTCTGCCTGCAAAGACTGCAGGGTAGTTGGACTACTTTCTCACAGTGTTAAACTTTGCACCCTAGTCTTCAGTTCCATGCTTCTTCCACATTTGTCAAATATACTAAGGAGGAGATTGGCTTTTGGAACCACGTGTTCCTCCTGGAGAGGAACTGTTTCCTCACTACTGTGATGGTGCAGTGCACTTCAGTCTGCTGTTTGATAGAGAATCCCTAATGTTCCATGTTCTTTTTGACACAGCGAGTGAACCACAGGGGAAATGGTCTTGTGTACTTAGGGCTCCTGAGATTTCCAAATTGCTATTCCAGCTCCACACAACCTCCAAGAGCTTTCATAGCTTCTCTTTCTCACAGTAATGTCTTTGTATTCAGGCCAAGCTCGAGCCTCATCATGCACTCAGAATTGGGAAGCATTCCCAGGGTAGAAAGCCGCCTACTCAAATTGGAAAGACTCTTCTGTCTTTGCCTGAGTTCATTTAGTATTCTTTACTTCCATAGCTTTCTGACGTCCTGGATAATACGCTTTTAGTTATTTATCTGGCTTTCTAAAGTTGTTGTTGCTGGAACAGTGTTCTATTGCTTCCCACTACATTTTACTTAGAGTTACAGTTTACCTAAACCATACCTCCTAATTGTAAGCATGATTCTGGTAGATAAAACTTATAAAAATTGGGGGAAGCATAAAAATAAGTAAAAGATGTTATGATTTGGGATGCGTCATGCTTGAAAGTTTAAGTTCTTCAATTGTAAAGTCTTAGCTTCCACAGAAAAGTCTTTCTCAGATTTGTCCTTATTCTCTGGCTGTTCACCAGTCTATTGAGGGAGATATCTTCACTCAAAAGTAGCTAATTGTTCAGCTTAAAGGGTTTAGAACACATAACAGGAAAATCATTACTGAAAACTGAGATCAACAAGTGAGATCGCTGAATGTATATAGCCATATTGAACACCTAAGATTTCCTGATATGAATATACATTATGTATCTCTTCTCACATACATTTATCATTTTCCCTTCTAAATTCCTCTGTGCTATGTACAGATACATATAATCATGAATATAACATGTATAATTTTTTCTTATATGTTAGTCTTATGTCCTGAAATGGATAATAAGATTCCTTGGACATGAACCAAATGTGCTAGTAACAGCAAGGCTGAAGAGCTACTTTTTTGATTAATTAACTGATTGATGTTTTCCACTGACATTTGGTTAATTCAAGTAGGCAAAGAGGAAATCTGTATTTGATTTATAGAGCCTAAAAATGTGGGGAATTTAGAGCAAAGACAAAAATGATAATTATTCACCACTCATGAGAAATCGTTGTACCAAAGACTCCACATTTATTTATTTGTTTCATATTATCAAGATTTTTAAACATTGGATGATGGATGGGCGTCTGGTATAGCAGTTATGTCTTTTCTGTTTGAGACACCCACATGGGAGTGTCTCTGTTCAAATCCTATCTTAGGCTCCTGATTCCAGCTTCCTGCTAATTTGTGCCCTGGAAGACAACAGTGATGTCTCAAGTAGTTGAATCCCTGCCACCTATATGGGAGATCTGGATTGAGTTCCAGCCTCCTGGCTTTGGTCTCATTGAACCCCAGCTGTTGCAGGCATTTGGGGGAGTGAACCATTGGATGAGAGCTCTCTCTCTCTCTCTCTGCCTTTCAAATAAAAAAAATAAAATTGAATGAGTAGGTGGTAGAATATGTTTCCTAGAAGATACTTATATATAGGTTAAATATTTATGTATCTTGAATTAGCTCCTGGTTCTTTTAGAAGGCAATGGTATAGGGCCCACATTGTGTTCTGGCTACTCTACTTCCAATCCAGCTCCCTGCTAATGGTCTGGGAAAAGCAGCAAAAGATGGTCCAAGTGTTTGGGCCCCTGCTCCCCTTGTGGGAGACCCAGATGAAGCTCCTGGCCTTGGCCTGGCCCAGCCCTGGTCTTTGTGGCCATCTGGGGAATGAATCAGCAGATGGAAGATTTCTCTCTCTCTATCTCTCTCTCTCTTTCTCTCTCTCTGCAACTCCAAATAAGTGCATAAATCTTAAAAAAAAAAAAAAAAGAAGGCAGTGGTATAGACTGATTCATTTTATAAACGTTTTCCTCTATCTCATACCTTTACTTCTTCATGTAATGAAATTTTACAAAGTTTAAGGAGAAATGAGAACAGAGCCATGTAAGGTAGGAAATGGGCTCTGGAGTGGCATAGCTGGCCTTTGAATCAACGTCAATTTGATTTTATGCCAACATAAAGAAAAGGTGATATGAAGGATCTGAGATCTGAAATCTCAATCCATAGATTAAGGTCCTTTTGTGTCATTTACATTAGCTATACACATTCATTACAAAGACTTTGTCTAAATTTTTTGATAATTCACAGTTAACCTAAGTCTGAAGAGCAACATATCTCATAAGATTTTTTTAACAGATTTATTTATTTATTTGAAAGGCAGAGTTACAGAGAGGCAGAGGCAGAGAGAGAGAGAGAGGTCTTCCATTTCCTGGTTCATTCCCCAGATGGCTACAATGGCCTGAGCTGTGCTGATCCAAAGGCAGGAGCCAGGAGCTTCTTCTGGGTCTTCCACATGGGTACAGGGACCCAAGGACTTGGGCCATCTTCTACTGCTTTCCCAAGCCATAGCAGAGAGCTGGATTGGAAGTGGAGAAGCCAGGACTAGAACCGGCATCCATATGGTTGCCAGCATTGCAGGCAGTGGCTTTTCCTGCTATGCCACAGTGCCAGCCCCATCCCATAAGATTTTATATCTGTGTGTGGTGGGTCATTTCTGTGTCGAATCACAAGATGCATCATTAGCATTTTCTAAAAGATTTATTTATTTATTTGAAATGCAGAGTTACAGAGAAAGCAGGGACAGAGAGAGGAGAGGGATCTTTCATCTGCTGGTTCACTCCCCAGATGGCCGGAATGGTGGGGCTGGGCCAGGCCAAAGCCAGGAGCCAGGAGATTCATTCAGGTCTCCCACATGGGTGCAGGGACCCAAGTACTTAGGGCTTTCTTCCACTGTTTTCGCAGACACCTTAGCAGGCTCTGGATTGGAAGTGGAACCGAGAATTGACCCTCCACCCATATGGGATGCCAGCAACACAGGCAGCAGCTTAACCTGACAATGGTGGACCATCTTTATCATTTGAGTAAAAAGATGATCATTTTATCTGTGAGTGAATGTGTATGAATCTATAAAAAAGACCTAGTTAGTAGTTTAAAGGCTATCCATTAATTTGTGACTAATGGAAGAATTTATTTGCTTTGGCTAAAAGACTATGAAAGGGAGCTTTTTATCAAATAAGTGTGTAGATTTCTTTGATTCTCACTTGCTCTCTGTAATCTTAAGTACTTATTTCACATAGACAAAACAAGGTGAGTGAGGAATCTACATGTGAATATAGTTTGAATGAAACATGCATATTTATCAAATTGTAGAATATGTTGAATCTTAGAACATCTGAATATGCTATGTGAATTAATACATTGAATATTCATTCCTATTATGTTTTAACATTCAGTTTCTCTTTTGAAAATTTTTTTAAAAAAATGTTTCATTATTTTATTTGAAAGGCAGAGTAAGAGAGAGAGGGACCCAAAGAGAGGTCTTCTATCTACTGATTCATTTCCTAAATGTGCACAACAGTCAGGTGTGTGCCTGGGTGAACCCAGGCACCCAGAACTTCATCAGAATCTCTCTCGTGGGTGGCAGGCATCCAAGTATTTGAGTTTCTATCTGTTGCCTTCCAGGTTATGCATTAGCAGGAAGGTGGAGCAGAAGCAGGGTGGGGACTTCAGCCCTGACACTCCAATGTGAAATTTGGACATACTAAGCAGAGTCAAACACTGGTTTTTCCATTTGACCAGGATTTTTTGGGGCCATATGATGCCATTTGATTACAAAGAGCAACCCCATCTCAGATGATTATGCCCTCAATCATTGGTGGAATATTTAGATTTATGTTATTGCTTGAAGTATCCACAGGTTGATTTTTCTCCACTTTAGATTCTTTTAAAAATTTTTTTTTTTTTGACAGGCAGAGTGGATAGTGAGAGAGAGAGACAGAGAGAAAAGTCTTCCTTTGCCGTTGGTTCACCCTCCAATGGCCGCTGCGGCCGGCGCATCACGCTGATCCGAAGCCAGGAGCCAGGTGCTTCTCCTGGTCTCGCATGCGGGTGCAGGGCCCAAGGACTTGGGCCATCCTCCACTGCCTTCCCGGGCCATAGCAGAGAGCTGGCCTGGAAGAGGGGCAACCGGGATAGAATCCGGCGCCCCAACCGGGACTAGAACCCAGTGTGCCGGCGCCGCAAGGCGGAGAATTAGCCTGTTAAGCCACGGCGCCACCCTCTCCACTTTAGATTCTAAGTGGCAGTAGATAGGTACCTTGCTGACTTCTGATAGTCCCAGGGCATGTTAGGCAGAAACCTGGTGTTGACTTAATGCAACTCCTTTGTAGATAGTGAAGCAGACACAGAGAACCAGAGCAACTCGCTCAGAGTCCCACAGTTTATTATTGTTGGCCAAATCAAACTTAGAATTAGAAACTTGGTATTTTGGCCATCTTGTACGTCTGCAACTTTTGCCCTAGCATGTCATAATTTTCACCTAATCCTGCTGATGTTGAATGTCCTGATTTTGATGCAATTATTACTGCAGTCATACCTGGAAAATCTTGTGTTTTTAGATAATAAAACTAAGTATCCTCTTTAAAGAAGAAGGTCACTGTTCACATAGTATAAGAACAGGTGGGACAAATCCTTCAAAATTTCCTTGCATAGGTAAGTGACATTGTTTCCATTTTACTTTCTTTGAGCTGTTGAGCTAATATCTTGACCTATGAGCGTATTATATGTCAAATGGCTAGAGAAACAGCAGAGGGGAAAATCAGTCTTACAGCATTGTCTGTTAGGAGAATATCCTTAAATTATATCAAATTCTTGCCCTATAAAGCACCATATGGCTCTTTTGCTCAGTGACGGCTGATTTACCGTGCAGCCTACTTGGAAAGTAATTAAATTGAACAGACACTGCCCTTGATTTAAAGTCAGAGGGGGAAGTGGTTAAATGAATAAAAATGATAGTTCTTTCTTCTTCTTTGTTTTTTAAAGGCTGGGCCAAGCTTAGGGAATATGTAAATATTAACGGGGAGCTCCCCTAAACAGTGAGGATGAATCATTTGCTTGGCGAACACAGTTTCCTTTCTTTCACTTGAACCCTTTCTCTCCAGGTAAGCTAACAGCTGGACGTTGTGATTCCTCATCACGTTGGTGCAGGACTCTCAAACATTTTCTCCCTGAATTTTCTTGGCCTGTTTTCAGGTTGGAAGGGCTGGGCATGACAGAAACTAGGAAATGAAAGATGGGATTGTTTCCCTGTCATCCTGTACCTTGCCACCTGGCGCTGGTGTTTCTGATGAGTGGAGACACATAATGGCCATCTCAAGGCAACACGCTCCTTTATTTCCCGGGGGTCAGGCACCAGCAGGACCAGGAGGGCAGGAGATCTATTGAAATGTGACCCTATTGGGAGCAGGGCTAAGAGTCCCTGAGCCTGTAGAGGGGTTGGAGGAAATGACTTGAAGGGAAAATTCATAGAGTTTTGAAATCAATAGCTCAAAGAATGCTCATTTTCAAGAACAAAGTATCATCTAAATGTCTCCAGGGGTGAATGAAGTAAAGGGAAGTTCTTATCAAGCAATGAATAAAAAAAGTAAAAATCCAAAGAGAAAAACATCCAATTTCAATGCTAAAATCTATGGCCACATACAGAAAGAGTGGTAGCTCTTAGGACATTGGCACTGAAGGTCTCCATGGCTTGTCCTAGTCAATTAGCTTTGCTTTTAATGCTTTCCTTTTCATCTCCAAACTCCTCACACTATGCGCATCACGGGACAGATCACCTAGAGTGAATCTATGTAGAGAAGATTGAGGTGGGACGCAGATGAAGAAACAAGTGTTTCTCCACATTCCCATTCTTTTGGAAGAGCTAGAGGTAGAAATCGTTCACCTTTGCACTGAGAGCAAAGCGCCCTAGCGTTGACAATCAGTTGGCCTCGGCACACTCTGTGGTAAGTAAGTGTTTCTACTACTGCATCCAGTTTCAAGTCTGCAGGTCAGGGAGCAGGTTTGCATAAGCCTGGAGAAGGCGGGTGGTAGAGGGCTGAAAGGCAGCCAGGAGAAAGTTAGGTTAAGTCCTGTCTTGGCCACAGTTTCTCCTTTAGGGGATGCCAGCTTCCCTATTTAGGCCACAGTTCCCTTATTGCTGCAGAATGAAGGGTTCAGAGGAGATGATCTCTACACTTTGAGCTCTGACATGGCTATATGCCAATTCTGTCCACACCCACCCAGTGCATTTAAATTCTGGAATCACATATAAGTTCCAGCAACCAGACATTGCCCAATTAGAGGGTGTGATCTGAGATGGTCCTGAACTGAGCCCAAGGACACATGTGTCCAATATAGGTGAGCTATTTTGGGCAGTCCCTGAATTTCCACAAAATGAGGAAATTCTTCCTTGCAGAAGGGAATCTACCTGCCAACTGACAAAGGGCAAGAAAACCTGCTATTTTTGCTCTGGGGGTGGGAGGTTGATAACTTGCCCTCACAAAACTTGTAAGTTATTGTCTTTCTGGACTGCTCAATTAGAAAACAAAATGACTGGGGGCCTGTGCTGTGGCGCAGCGGGTTATCGCCCTGGCCTGAAGCACCGGGATCCCATATGGACGCCGGTTCGAGACCCGGCTGCTCCACTTCCAATCCAGCTCTCTGCTATGGTCTGGGAAAGCAATAAAAGATGGCCCAAGTCCTTGGGCCCCTGCACCCACGTGGGAGACCCAGAAGAAGCTCCTGGCTCCTGGCTTCGGATCAGCGCAGCTCCAGCCGTTGAGGTCAATTGGGGAGTGAGCCATCGGTGGAAGATCTCTTTCTCTCTTTCTCTCTGCCTCTCCCCTCTCTGTGTAACTCTGACTTTCAAATAAATAAATAAATCTTTAAATAACAAAACAAAAAACCACAAAATGATTGGATGGGGCCGGTGGTCTGAGGCACAGTCTCTCTCTGTGCATTTTGTAGAGAAGTTGTATGAACTAGTAATAAGTCGGGGGCTGGGGACTCTGCCTGAAAACCTGGCTAACCAGGCGTCATTGCTAATGGACTTCTCACAATTTTTCATGCGTAAGTATAGGTTGAGCAACCCTAATCCTAAAATGATGAAACTTGAAACACTTCAAAATTCAGAATTTTTGAGTGCTAACATGACACAGGCAGAGAACTCTACATTATGAAACTTTGTTTCATGCACAAAATTATACAAAATACTGTATAAAATGACCCCCAAGCTATATGTTTATAAAATGTACATGAAACAGAAATGGATTTTGTTTTCAGACTTCTCTCCCATCCCCAAGATAGATAGTTCATTATGTAATTGCAAATATGCCAAAATCCAAAAACACTTCTGGCTCCAAGCATTTAGGACAATAGATACTCAACCTCTAGTACATGTTTTAAAAAAAGTTTTATTTATTTGTATGTTTGCAAGACAGTGACAGAGAGGGGGGACAAAAAATGAGACAGAAAGAGAGGGAGAGAGAAAAATCTCCCATCTGCTGGTTCACACCTCAAATGATCATAGTAGTCAGGCTTGGACCAGGCCAAAGCCAGGGGCCAGGGATTCCATCTGTATCTCCCATGTGAGTGGCAGCATCCAAAGTACTTGGGCCATCTTCTGCTGCTTTCCCAGGCACATTGGCAGGGAGCTGGACTGGAAGTGGAGCAGCTGAGACTCTATCCTGTGCCTATATGGGATGCTGGCATTACAAGCAGTGGCTTAACCTGCTGCACCACAACACCAGCCCCTGCGGTACATTCTGAACTTTCAAGTTGGTACCATAGAATATGGCATTTACTAAACTTGCTTACTGACAGAATTCACCCCTCCTCCACCAACTCATTGTTATCATTATCATTATTTTAAGCGGTTGGTGCTCTGAAGACAGTTTACGATACCTGCTTTAAGAAGTCCATACTTTTTTTATAGAATGCTTTTATTTAATAAATATAAATTTCATAAGTACAACTTCCGGATTATAGTGGTTCTCCCCCCCATTCCCGCCCTCCCACCCCCAAAACCATCCCCCCTCCTACTCCCTCTCCCATCCCATTCTTCATTAAGATTCATTTTTAATTATCTTTATATACAGAAGTTCAACTCTATACTAAGAAGAAATCCATACTTTTAATGCCCGCTTATTCTCTAGAGAAATGTTCCCTTTACATGTCAGCAAGGGAGTCTCAAGTTCTACCTATTGAAGAACTCCCCATCGTGAAACTGTGCCACAGGTACAGAGGAAGATTGTGGAAAGTTTCCCTTGGCAGAGTTTCTGTCCCCGACTCCAGTTTAGGTGTCTATTTGATTGGGCTTTCTTGTTATACACTGATTTGTGAATGAAAAAAAAACTGGACTTTTCAAAGAAAGAACGAACGTTAGCAAAAGGGGGATAATCACTCATGTCAAATCATTCGCAGTTCTATGCCATAAATTAGGACTGATATTTTGAAGTTCTGTGCTTCCTTTTTATTTTGCACTGTGGCCAAGTAGTTAATATTAGCATTGACTTGCCATCTGTGGGTGGCGGTACTTTTCTCCACATGTTATGTCACCCTCATTACTCAGTAGGATGTGGTATTCTGGCTGGGTTGCCTCAAACATTTCTCAGGTGACATGTGTGCTGTTTGGTAGTGTCATCTTCCAGCTTACTAAAAGGATTTCCACGTTTGCCCATTTTAGAAAAAGGTACGTACCTTCTTTCACTGGCTTGTGTTGAAATCCCTCTTCTGTTGTGGCAGGTTTCAGTTTTAAAAGAACTGATTGTTTGCAAAATGTAGGTTAGCACACCACTTAGGAAAGTCCCTTCCTGACGGACAGTAGACGGCAGGGTAGGAAGTCAAGGTGGCCGGGCAGAGAGCCACAAGGCCAGCTTCTCACTGATCACCCTGTACCTGTGTGTCTTCTGATGCTGTGAGTGACTACGTGGATAAAGAAATTATGGAAGCTCTCCTCGGATTTCTAATCAAGGTAAATTTCACTAAGGACATCACTTGCCATTGGGTATTTTTTTTGGGGGGGGGATTTATTTATTTATTTGAAAGGCAGAGTTACAGAGAGGCAGAGGCAGAAAGAGATGTCTTCCATTTGCTGGTTCACTCCCCAAATGGCAGCAGCAGTCAAAGCTGCACTGATCTGAAGCCAGGAGCCAGGAGCTTCTTCCAGGTCTCCCATGCAGGTGCAGGGCCCCAAGGACTTGGGCCATCTTACTGCTTTCCCAGGCCATAAGCAGAGAGCTGGATCAGAAGTGGAGCAGCCGGGACTTGAACTGGCGCCCATATGGGATGCTGGCACTGCAGGTGGTAACTTCACCTGCTACGCCACAGTGCTGGCTCAGCCATTGGGTGTTTATTTCTAAGAGATCCAGTTGAGTATTGGCCCGGGATCAAAACCCAGGGCATGGAAGTGGTGTTCAATGTTTAGTTCCAAATGAATGAATGAGTGAAGTACAGAAAACTGGGGAATAGCTCAAAGAAGTGCATGTGAGTCCTGGCTTCATCCCTCGCCAGCTGCCAGATCTTGGTGAACGTGGTCTTTCTTGGTCGGCTGTGGCTTCCTCACTCTCTTCGGTTAAAGCTCCTCACCCGGGAAGGTTGACTTCACTTCTTGCAGAATACACTGGAGTCCTATAACAGAGATATGCATAGATTTTTATGCCATTCTTGTCCCTCTCTTTTCCTTGAATTTGTCAGACTTTCTAGCAGAAAGGGGAACAAAACTCGCTTTGGAGCCTTCTTTCTGTTTTAGTCTTTACTCTAACCTCCAATTTATCTCTGATTACCGTGGACCTCCATCCTCCCTCCCTCAGCCATAGAAAGATCTCAGATAGGAAAAAGTATTTTAAAATATAATTAATAAGGCCAGCACCGCAGCTCACTAGGCTAATCCTCTGCCTGCGGCGCCGGCACCCCAGGTTCTAGTCCCAGTTGCTCCTCTTCCAGTTCAGCTCTCTGCTGTGGCCCGGGAGTGCAGTGGAGGATGGCCCAAGTCCTTGGGCCCTGCACCCGCATAGGAGACCAGGAGAAGCACCTGGCTCCTGGCTTTGGATCAGCGCGGTGCGCCGGCCGTAGTGGCCATTTGTGGGTTGAACCAATGGAAGGAAGACCTTTCTCTCTGTCTCTCTCTCTCACTGTCTAACTCTGCCTGTCAAATATATATATACATACACACCATACACACACACACACACACATATATAATTAATAGGTCCTTCATTAAGAACTTACTACATTCCAAATAATTTTATGCTCTTTTATTTAATCCATACAAGGATTGTGTTGATATCATTATTCTTCCCATTCAATAATGAGGTCATGAGGCAAGAAGCTTGTCATTTACACAGTCACACAGCTACAAGTGGCAGAGCTACAATCAGAACCCAAGACTGTCTCCCAAAGCATAGGCTGACTTCTCCTAAAGATGGGTGGTATCTTTGGGCCAGATCACTTCTAGTGTTTGTTTATTTCTTTCCTTCTAAAGATGTATTTATTTATTTGAATGGCAGAGTTACAGAGAGAGAAGCAGAGACAGAGAAATCTTCCATCCACGGTTTATTCCCCAAATAGCCACAGCAGCCAGGGCTGGGCCGGGCTGACGCCAGGAGCCAGGAGCTTCTCCTGGGTCTCCCAAGTGGGTGCGGGGGCCCAGGCACTTGGGCCGTCCTCTGAGGCTTTCCCAGGGGCATTAGCAGGGAACTAGATTGGAAGTGGAGCAGCCAGGACTGGAACCAGTGCCCATATGGGGTGCCGGTTTGGCAGGCAGCAGGTTAACATGCTATGCCACAATGCTGGCCCCTAAGTTTCCCTTCACCTGTATAATTCTCTGCATTGACGTTACCATTGTCTTTTCTATTTGGTCTCTTATACTTTGTGCTTTAGCTCCTCTAACTTTAGAGCTATAGCAGCAATGATAATGGTTTATCATGGTGTGGCAAACTTTAGGAAACTTAGTTGTTAAGTCTGGGTTTCAGTAAGGTGTCACCATGGTGTTTCTGTGACCCCCTCAAGTTGAGGCCAGTGGTTTCATTCATCTCTTCGTATCTAGAATAACCTACGAGGTCAATTTTGTTATTACTGATATTTTAGATGCAAAGAGACTGGGGCAAAGAGAGGCCACACAGACAGTAAATAACAAAGCCAGTCTTAAATCCTTTTGTCCAGCAGTCAAGTGCTAGTTCCATTCAGTGCTGACATGTAGTAGGCATTTAAATAGCCATTGAAAGGGAGAATGAATGATAGCATACCTCAATTTGTTTCTTGTGCTCTTTGAATACAGGGCATTAATGGCTCATGTGCAAACTATCTCTGTGGGTCTGCTACATCATGAAGCCCAGATAGGTTAGAGAATTTGGAACAAAAATGAAGACCAGGAATCACCTTTGGCTTTGGCGCTCATTGGTGACTTGTGGCTTCTTGGGAAGATTGTGAGAGTCTGAAGTTAGAGACAAGGCTGTTGCCCATATAGAAATACGGGTGAGGCCATGAAAGCAGAATGAAACAAATGAGATCAGGATGGCTGGCAAAGAGAGATCAGCAACTTGTGGGATAAATCAAGTCGTCACCACCCAAAGTATAGTATGCTCTTACAGCAAGATTCATCAAAGAGGTCACATTCCTTATTACTGATCTTAACCAACCTTGCAGAGCTCACTGAATCTGAGAGGGGAATCCTACGTAAGCAGGGAAAGAGGGGCCGGCACTGGGACATGACGCATGAAGCTGCAGCCTGCAGTGTTGGCATCCCATATGGGTGCTGGTTCGAGTCGCGGCTGCTCCGTTTCCAACCCAGCTCCCTGTTAATGCCGCTGGGAAAGCAGCCGAGGATGGCCCAAGTCCTTGGGCCCCTGCACTCATGTGGGAGGCACCAGAAGAAGCTTTGGATTTGCCCAGCTCCAGCTGTTGTGGACATTTGAGGAGTGAACCAGCGACCATCTGGGGAGTGAACCAGCAGATAGGGGATCTCTCTCTCTCTCTCTCTAATTCTGTGTCTGCCCCTCTCTAACTCTGCCTTTAAAATAAATAAATAAAAGGGGAAAAAAAAAGCTCAGAGTGACGAGGTGAAATTAATAGGACCAATGACTTGTATGTCATTTGTAAGAAAAACATGTTAAAGTGAAAGATCCTCTACCAGGCACTCCATTTCAGCTCCTATCTTTTTAGTTACCAACTTGACATGAGTATTAGGGATGGAGTGAGTTGATGGGACTCCATGCATATACTATTTCCAATGTCTTTAATCACAATAATGATGTGCTTTTGTTTCACATGTTTTTCCTAGTTGGGACTTAATTCCCCATGGTTATTTATTTATTGGCCATTTAAAAAAGCATGCACTTAGTGATGGTTTTTCATTTCCTAATGGTCTGTACCAATGCAAAGACATTTATTTCTCCATGTTCTTTAGGACCTCTGTGGAATCCTGAGAACTCCCCCATAAAACAGAGGATAAAAGTGATTGTTACTTAAGAAAAAATGTCTACATTGTAAAAAAATCACAAATATATATTTTCTTATTTTTAAAAAAATTATTTATTTATTTACAAGGCAGAGCATGAGAGAGAGAGAGAGGGAGAGACACCATGCACACACACACACACAGAGAGAGAGAGAGAGAGAGAGAGAGAGAGAATCTTCTATTCACGGATTTATTCCCTGTATGGCTGCAACAGCCAGGGCTGGGCTAATCTGAAGCCAGGAGTCAGGAAATCCATCTGGGTCTCCCACATGGATGGCAGGGGCCCACATCATCTGCTGCTTTTCCCAGGCACATTAGCAGGAAGCCAGATCATAAGTGGAGCAGCTGAGACTTGAGTCAGCACTCCAATATGGGATGCCTGCATTGTAAGGGATGGTTTAACCCACTATGCCACAAAAACCAGTCCTTGTGATCACTGATAACCATCCTGCTCTCTTAATAAGAGATGCCTTGGGCAACAGGGTGTGCATTTTGAGGAGTTTTTCTTCCAGTAGAGGATAAAGAAGGAATTTCCTTCTGTAGTCATTCTCATTCTCTCTATTACTATCAACCAATGTTCTGTTGAGTAGTCTTTGCTAGTAGGGCAGGTGTAGAACATATGGAGACAAGGAAGCACGAGTTGCCTTCTTTGTAACAGGCAGGTTTAGAATTGGATTGGGAAGACAACAAGTGCTAACAAGTTAAGTAACAAGGCATAGTATACTAAGAATAGTATGGCTAGGAAAATTTATGGGAAGTCAGAGAGGAGAGGCCATTGAGAAGACAGAATGCATAGCAGGATGCTTCCTGATGGCCATGAAGAGTGAACTGGAAGCATTTGTTTTGTTTTGTTTTGTTTTTGACAGGCAGAGTTGACAGTGAGAGAGAGAGAGACAGAGAGAAAGGTCTTCCATTTGCCGTTGGTTCACCCTCCAATGGCCGCCTTGGCCGGCGCGCTGCAGCCGGCGCGCTGCAGCCGGCGCACCGCGCTGATCCAAAGGCAGGAGCCAGGTGCTTATCCTGGTCTCCCATGGGGTACAGGGAACTGGAAGCATTTGTTAGTCAATGTTCTAGTGATGTGTGTGTTGGCCAAGGATAAGAGAACAGTTAACTATGGAAAGAGAGGTGCTGCCAGGCTTAGGCCAGTATTTTGTCTTATTCATCTCACACTACTCTAGTTATTTCCATTAATCAGTGATAGCTACTTACCACTCTGTGTTTTCAAGTCCTCTGCTTTTTTTTTTTTTTTTTGATTCAGAAGATATAGAAACACTAAGGGTTAAAGGTAGCTAGTTAAATTGTTTGTCATAATATTTATTGTAGTTATTGAGATTAAACTCAATATTTGAAATATGTACATCTTTCTATCAACAGGTGTTGAAGAGAAAATTAGTTTGGCATTCTGTAATCTTCAGAGTGTAGCCAATAGTGTAAGATTCATACATCATCTTTAGAATTGCCTGTATCTGACTTTTATTTCACAATGTGTTACACAACCTAGATTTTTATCTTTCTTGCTATCCTTAGTAATGAACAGAAGGGAAGCAAAGTGAGCAGATTTTAAGAAATGTATTGATGGGGCCAGTGCTATGGTGTAGCTTGGAAAGCTGCTGGTTGCTGTGCCGGCATCCCTTATGGGCGCCAGTTCGAGTCCTGGCTGCTCCACTTCCAATCCAGCTCTCTCCTATGGCCTCGTAAAGGATTGGAAGGTGGCCCAAGTGCTTGGCCCCTGCACCTACTTTGGAGACCTGGAAGAAGCTCCTGGCTCCTGGCAGGGTCAGTGCAACTCTGGCTGTTGCAGCCAACTGGGGAGTGAACCAGTGGATGGAAGCCCTCTCTCTGTCGCTGCCTTTCTATAACTCTGCCTTTTGAATAAAATAAATAAATCTTAAAAAAATGCATTGAAAATTATAAGGATTCATTATTTTAGCCACATGTAAAATGGAATCACGAATGAATAGTGTAAATTTAAGATTTCACTCAGTGATACTTGGTTGAAAGCAATAATGCTACCATTACTGTTTACCTAAGTTAAATTGTTATATCAGCAATGTTCTTCCTTTAATGTTAGAATACTTTAAGGGCTGGCGCCGTGGCTCACTTGGCTAATCCTTCGCCTGCGGCACCAGCACTCTGGGTTCTAGTCCCGGTTGCTCCTCTTCCAGTCTAGCTCTCTGCTGTGGCCCAGGAGTGCAGTGGAGGATGGCCCAAGTGCTTGGTCCCTGCACCCGCATGGGAGACCAGGAGGAAGCACCTGGCTCCTGGCTTCGGATTGGCGCAGTGTGCCGGCTGTAGCGGCCACTTGGGGAGTGAACCAATGGAAGGAAGACCTTTCTCTCTGTCTCTCTCTCTCACTGTCTAAAAAAAGAATACTTTAAGAATATTTAAGATAGCATTTTAAAGGGTCAACACAACCTAATAATAAAAAAATGTATAATCAGACTTGAAAAGATCTTTTTTTTAAAAAAAAAATTTATTTATTTGAGAGGTAGAGTTACAGAGAGTGAGAGGGAGAGACAGAGAGAAAAGTCTTCTTTCTGTTGGTTCACTCCCCAAATGGCTGCAATGGCCGGAGCTGCACTGATCCGAAGCCAGGAGCCTTGAGCTTCTTCCTGGTCTCCCATGTGGATGCAGGGGCCTAAGTACTTGGACTGTCTTCTACTGCTTTCTCAGGCCACAGCAGAGAGTTGGATCGGTAGAGGAGCAGCCGGGACCAGAACTGGCGCCCATAATGGGATGCCGGCGCCACAGGCGGAGGATTAACCTACTGCACCACAGCGTCGGCCCCTTGAAAAGATCTGAAGGATGAATTTCAACCTGTAAGAAGATGCTAAAACACACTCTTAGACAATCTTGATGTTCAACCCATTTTGCAATAATTTACATTTGATTGACACAAATCTCTATCTTCATTTAGATCTATATAATCTAAATTCATTTTATATGTACATCTGTAGCATAAATTCATTATTTATAACCTGTAGTTATAAGATCTAAATGATTTTCTGATCTTAATGATAATATGCATTATTTTTACCCTTCTTGCCAATAAACAAAATTACAACTTTCCCACATGATTTTCCATTTATACGTCTTTAACAGTGTTCTTGGGAGGCTTGTTAACTCAAAAATGCCATAAATAATTTAGTAATATCAACTTTTGTAGCAATCAGATGAATCTAAGTCAAAACAAAACTCTGATTGTACTGTAACCCTACAAAACTGGCAAAGGTGAAATAATAGCATGCTCTTGGGTACCAACGTGAGAAATAAAGTTTGCTGCTGACAGGAATGTAAATTTATACAACTTTTTGGTATAGCATGTTGAAAATATATATATATTTTTTGACAGGCAGAGTGGGTAGTGAGAGAGAGACAGAGAGAAAGGTTAAGCCACGGCGCCGGCAGCATGTTGAAAATATTAAAAGTGGGCTGGCGCCGCGGCTCAATAGGCTAATCCTCTGCCTAGCGGCGCCGGCACACCGGGTTCTAGTCCTGGTCGGGGCGCTGGATTCTGTCCTGGTTGCCCCTCTTCCAGTCCAGCTCTCTGCTGTGGCCCGGGAGTGCAGTGGAGGATGGCCCAAGTCCTTGGGTCCTGTGCCCGCATGGGAGACCAGGAGAAGCACCTGGCTCCTGGCTTTGGATCAGTGTGGTGCGCCGGCCATGGCGCGCTGGCCTCAGCGGCCATTGGGTGGTGAACCAACAGAAAAGGAAGACCTTTCTCTCTGTCTCTCTCACTGTCCACTCTGCCTGTCCCCCCCCCCCCAAAAAAAAAAGAAAGAAAAAAAAAAGAAAATATTAAAAGTGTTCATAGCACAAACCTAGCAATTCCTTTCTAAGAAGTTATCTTCTGAAAACAGATAAGTTAAAAAGAAATATGCATTTATAATTGTAAAGCCCTAGAAACCAAGTAGTTAACAAAGAATACTAGTGAAATAAATCCTGGGGTATCTATATGCTAGATCACCATGCAGCTAGTAGAAGTAGTTGTGTGGGAAAATATTTCCAAATAGAAGAGTCCATGATACACTGCTTAGTGAATACAGCAGATTGCAATATGCTATCATACGGCAATAATTTTATACCAGAAATTTATAGAAAAATGAAAAACAGCAACTATTTACTCCTAGTTAGGGCATTACACATGAGTTTTGTTTTGTATTTTTCACAATTTCTTCAATAAAGGCATATTGTTTTATTAAAATTTAAAAAATTTTTAATTTTTATTTGAAAGACAGACACACATATCCACACAGACGAAAAAGAAAGATTGATATTCTATGCACTGATTCATTCCCTAAATGCCCACAGTAGGTAGGACTAGGCCGGGCTGAAGCCAGGAAACTGGAACTCCGTCTGGCGCTCCCACGTAGAATGCAGGACCCAAGTACTTGAGCCGCCATCTGTTGCCTCCCAGGGTGTGCACTAGCACGAAGCTGATGGCAATGGAGCAGCCCCGCCTGGAACCGGGCATTCTGATGTGGGCTGCGAGTTTCCCAAGCACTGTCCTAACTGTTGTGCCCAACACCCACCAATGACATATTATAAGTAAGGAAAATATAATACATTTTATGAAAATTAAAATTGATCAGAAATTGAAATGTACTGCTACTTTTATAAGCTTCATTCATTATATTGGTCTATGATTAATACTTGCTATATATTTGTAAGTATTAACAGTAAGCAAGTCTTACTATAATTATAGGTGCTAATACTATATGGAGATATGCTACAACTATATATAATATCTGTTTATATGGTACTTTTATATCATATATTACTATAGAAATGATACCATACTTTAATACTTGATAGCTTATAATGAATCTTTCCAGAAATGCCCTTATTGAGCTCTTACATAACCGTGTGTACAAGGCATTATGTCTATTATTTTGGAAGTGAAAGGCGAGGCTAGAAAACTTCTAGAACCTGCTTGGGGTCTCTTAACTGGTGCTTAGATCCCCTGATCTCTGCACCTCCAGGGTTATTGCCACGTCTCCCGGTTAGGTTTGATCCATAAGGCTGCGTTTGGGATCATGATTAAGCCCCCAGGATGTCTGAGTCTCCGCACGCCATGGTGTTCCCGGACATCAGAACTGATCTTTTTTTAGATAGGATGTGGAGCAGGGCAGCGACTCTCTTCCCTTAAAGCTAGCTGCGGATTGATGGGCTGCTCCGTGAATTTCACTGCACTCCGTTTCCTATCCTTCCTCTGGGAAACCTTTGCTCTTCTTTGCATTTGGAGAGGCCTTTGAAAATTGTAGCGTGTGTCAGCGAAAGCAGGGGAAATGAAGAAATGCTCATTGTCTTCCTCAGCCTGTGGTCAGCGTTCTCCGGGGGAAGGCAGTGTGACCGCAGCAGTGGGGTCAGAGGGACAGAGTCCTGAGGACAGGTTTAAAGTCAGGGGTTGAAGGGCTTAAGGGGCCTCTCCTCAGCTGCCTTCCCCCACCTATGGATGTTTCCTCCCAGAGATAAAGCCCAGATATTGACATGCATTAAATCTCCCGCAGGGCTCCCCAAACACTCGTTGCCATCCCTTCCTCTACTCTGGCCAGAGTTCCTGATCAAGTGGGTTCGGGGGAGATCCTGGAAACGTGCACGTCTAGTAAGTTCCCCGGGGGATACAGGTACATCGGGTGATGCTGTTGGTCCCAGGACCACAAAGGGAAAGCTGCTGGCTTTGAGGTCTAAGGAGGTGTTTCTCTTACAGAGAAGCATTGTTCAGGTCCTTAGGGATACCTGGATGAGTAAGAGAGGGTAGTTACAGAACCGTGTGGTAAGGGCTGCCCCAAATGCGTGTGCTCAGAGGAGATGGAGGTTAACACTGACCTGGGGGAATCCAAGAATGCTTTGACGGAAGTGATTTTTGAGTGGTGTTTGAAAAGAGGGTATGGGGCTCTTGGGTGGGAAAGGGAATCCAAGCAGAGGGAACAGAGGAAGCAAAAAGCAAGGAACTTGAAAATATGCAGTGTGAACAGTATTAGATACTAAACAGACACCTATGGATCGCTAAATACCACCTTTCTCTTTACCAAATGTCTTTTGCTATCTAATTTATCCTGAACTGTTGATCTGCTCCTTGTCACACAACATTACCACCTTTTTTTTTTCCACTTTATTTCAATCAAAACTTGTTTTTCCTGGAAGGCAGAAGAAAAGTTATGAGCATAAATGGCCTTGATCTCAAACTTGGAATGATTAATTATAATCTTTAATATGCATTACACATTCCTTGTGAAACTAACATGTGTCTACATGCTACCCAAATAACTAATTGAAAAATTCAGTGAATTCAGTCATTTGGCACCATGTAATTGAAAAAAGAAGTTTTTAATTTTAAAATTCTCTCTTTTATGCTGAATTTAGTCAAATTGAGGCAAAACAGTGCTATTAAATTCTTTTCTGTAACTTCTAAGGCACTGAGGTATTTAGCGGGAATATTGCCAATAGGTAAAATAAATTACTGTGATATGAACTCTGAAGCAATCCCAGAAGTAAATATTCTTTATGTAACTTGTCTCTGTTGCTTGCTCTAATATCATATTCATACTTTAATTTACAATACTTAAGTATGCAGTCACCGATCTCTTCAATGTCCCAAGTTCCTTACCTGATTAAAACAACTGATCCTGGTGGGTTTCTAGTTAAGTCAACCGATGGAGAGATATGATGGCTTTCTGAGGCACAGCACCGGGTGGGAGTGGGAGATGATGGTGGGGCACTGCTCAGCACAGGTGACCTCGCTGTAAGCAAGCCCAGGGTGAGTAACACAGTCCATGCTGCCTTGCCCGGCTACTGAGTTTGGGTACAGATTTTCAAATATGGGGTTGGAGGGGTGTAAACTGTGACTATTCTAGACATTCATTTGTGAGCTGTTATCATAGGTCACCTCTAATTGATTTTACAATTGTAAACTGGCATTTGTAAAAGTATGGTATTATCTGTGAAAATCATTTGGTAATTTTTACCCTGTTAAAAGATTGTGGGTTACATGATGTCTAACATTTCACCTCAGTTGTAAGATTTCCATCATATTATGACTAGTAGAGTTATTTTACAACAGCACTGATGGTGAGATGAAGTGTAGGCAAGAGCTAAATGTGTTGTATCTACTATTGTGTTTAACAACATGGTTGGAGATCGTAGGTGTGAAGTAAATATTTAGCTCATAGTTGATTGATACTGGATTTAATTTTTCTTCATAGCTTACTTATGACATTCATGTTTCTAGTGATACTAACAATGAAAATTTCAGGGGCAGGTGTTTGGTGTACTGGGTAGGTTTCTGAGATACCCATCTCCTATATCTGTGTGCCTGGTTTGCGTTCTGGCTACTCTGCTTCCAATTCAGCTTCCTACTAATATGCGCTCTGGAAGGAGGTAGTGTTGGCTCACAGACTTAAGTCCTTACAACCCACATGGGATATCAGGATTGAGATCTGGGCTCCTGGCTTCTGCCAGGCCCAGCCCTGGCCGTTAAAGCATTTAGGGGATGAACCAGCATATGGAAGATCTCTGTCTCTCTGCCTTTCAAATCAACTGAAAAGTAAATAAATACTCTTTTAAAAATGAACTTTTCAGAGATGTTCCTACATGCCTAAAAAGGAATTGAAACTCCCACTCAAATATTTTTAGAGGTAAACTACTTTGGCATATTATATCCAGATATTTCAGGCCCTAAAATGATTGCCTTTCTTAACTCTATAAATTGCTTCAATTCTCAAATTGTGAAAAAATTTTCAGGAAAATAAGCTTAAGCTGTCAATTATAGAAAAGTTTTCTCTCAGAAGTAATTGGAGCTCCATGCTTGATCTGGTATGTCTTTATACTAATATGAGGAGTAAGTGGAAGGGGAATCAATCTATTGGCTTTTGGCATGATGCTTTGTTTTTCAGGTTCAATTCCATGTTTTCACTTGCCTCTTCAGAGATAGCTTAAAGGTCTCTATTGATGCTTGCCTGTGGGTGAACATCAGTGAGCTTTCAGAAACATGGGAGAAACCCCAGTAATTTAGAGACTTGAGTGAAAGCTCTCAAACAATGAAAAAATGGATGTTTTCGATTGGCTCAAATGGGCACAATCTGGCCTTCTGTTGGGAGTGTTTCTTTTCAGGGCATCAGCCTTCTATGACATGAGATATTTAGGATGCCACATTGATTTCCAAGATTACAAAGAAGATTATTGGACATAATCATTGTTTATGATTACATGGCAATCTTGGGCCAAGAGTTAGCCTAATGAAAATCTAAGGGTTTATTATATCACTGTAAGTGTGGCAGAGGGACCGATTTCCGGCCAGGTAAATAGGTGGAAAAACTTACAAGTTTTATGAGACAAAGGGCACTTATAAATATTTAATGATGAGCCTGAGAGAAAAGGATACTTGGAAAAGGAGGAGGAAAGGAAGAGGAAGATGAAGATGAAGAAAGAGGAGGAAGAAGTAGGAGAAGATTCAATTGAATTTCATCCTAGAGGCCCAAGATTGATTGTTATTTCTATGAAAAATTATCTTAAGTAACAAGTCATCTTGTTCAGAAGATATGAATGGACTTACCTGACTATAATTTTTTCATCTCAACAATTGTGGCATTAAAATTCAAGTAATTAACAAAAGAAACCAGAAAGTACACTCGGTATGTTAAAAGCGTTTATTACCCAATGGATTATGTTTATTGAACCACTGTATTTAATAAGCAATAACTTGTTTTCATACAAAATCAGGAGACATACTCTACTTTTTTCTTGATTCTGTCCAAAGCAAACTATCTGAAATGATTTCAAATGGTGTCATTAACCTAGAGTGCTGTAAAGATTCTAGAAACCATTGCTAGACTGTTTCTTTAATAACACGAAACACACAAATACATAAAGAAGCATGAGCAGAATTTATTTCTCCAATAATGTGAAATAAAATGGCAGCCTCCACCAAATGGTTTAAATTTACTAGTTGCCCATGATCTGTTTATTAATTGATTAACCAACTCTTTGCATATTTGAAGAAATCTGTAGGGTTCACCTTCATGTGGTATTTCTGCTGTTACGCAGTGAGCCAACAAATACAGACTATAATTTCACTGAATTACGTGAACTCCTCCAAACTTGACCCAAATGGGGCATAATCCTACAGATATTTGACAACAAAGTGGGAAGACCCAGTGATGAAATTTTGTTCCCAGAGTATTATTCCTTGCTTTTCCTGTTTGTTTAATGCAAAGTTACTCTCTGATCTTCCTAATACCCTTGAAGTAAGACAACTGGTCGTTCCTATCTTTAGGCATAATGTGCAATAGGAGTTATGTCACAAGCTACTTGCAATAGCCAAGTCTGTGTGAAGTGCGCTAGTATCAGTTGAAATTAGAAATCAGTGCTTTAACATGTCCTGCCATGATTAAAAAGAGCACCAGTCATCATAGCGGAGAACAGATAGTCACATACTTCACAAAGCCCTGGAAGGAACTAATCAGGCTTTTATGTCAAATGAAAGACTCAGTTGTCCAATAAAGTCTGGCATTTCTCTTGCATGTACCCAGAGACATGTCCTTCCACTTTTGTGATCTAAATCTGTGAAGCTGTTTTATGCATTACAATTGTAACTACTGCCCAGGTATCTCCAGGGAAGGACTTTGTTCAAGGGACATGCATCTTGGTCCATATCTACCTACATAATGCTTTGTAGATAGTAGATACTCAGTCAGTGCTGAATTAATAAGACACCTATAATGGTTTACTGTTAAGGGAAGTGCCAAAATATAAAATCAAGAAGAGAAAAATACATTTATGAAATATACTATTTGAAACAAGATTGAAAAATTTAAGTAGGATGTATATCTATTAATAGTTCTTGAAGTTTTTGATGTCAAGACCCTTTTACCCTCTTAAAAATGATCAAAGTGCTTTTGCTTATGTGGTATTGCTCAATCAAAAATTAAAAAGGAAATACTTCAAAAATGCTTCTTTTAAAATTTACTTCAATGTCACCACAATAAATCCATTATAAGTTAATGCAACTAACATCTTAAAATGAGAAATAATTGGTTTTTTTAAAGTCACACAAAAGCTAGTGAGAAGAGTGGCTTTGCTTTACATTTTTTTTTTTTTTACCAGTTGCTTTACTGTCTGCATTAAGAGAAAACAGCTGAATGCCCATGTCTGCGTACAGTCTGCAGTCCCTGTAGAAGATTTGGGGATCTCCAAGACTTACCAGGCCATGCTTTGAGAACTGCTAGTGTATTTAATAGCAGAATTCAACCAAGAACTCCTGCCACAATCTGCAGAAATATTCGTTTGTCATTTTAAAATGTGACACTATGTTGGCCCACTAGGATTTTCCTTCTGTCCAAGACTGATGCCTCTGTGTTGATAAAATATTCTGGATCTGCTCAGCTTCACCTAGATAGAGTGCTAGATAATGATGAGTGGGCTGATAAGTAGATGAATCTGGCTACGTGATCAGCAGAGGGAAACGCTGGAGATGATGTCTGATTTCATGCACAGTTTTATGAAGATACCTTTCCAACTTCTGCTATTGTCCTGAAATGACAACATTTTAAAATGCCAGTTATACTTGTCAATTAAAAGTCTTAAAGGTTCACCATAGGTTTCACAGGTTGCAAATCTTATAGTGATTTTTGCCAACATTTACTGACATAAATCATGTTCCTTAATTTACTTACTTCTGAATTTTGCATAATGCAAAAGACCCTAGAGAATATGTACATATATAGTTTTCCCAGTATAGGAAATTCTAAAAGAATTTAGTTTGAAAGAAAGGGGAATTGAGGTATTGGTCTGCATGTATCATGTTTCCTAAATCCAATATCCTTTATTGAATGGCATTATAACTAAGTCAGTTTTTTTCAAAAAAGATTTATCTTATTTATTTGAAAGGCAGAGTTATAAATAGAGAAAGAGAGACAGAGTGGGTCATCTATCTGCTAGTTCACTCCCCCAAATGGCCACAACAGCCAGGGTTGGGTCAAGCCAAAGCCAGGAACCTGAAACTCCATTCTGGTCTCCCACATGGGTGGAGGGTTCAAGTACTCAGGCCATCTTCTGCTGCTTTCCCAGGTGCATTAGCAGGGAGCTGGGTAGGAGTGGAGCAGCCAGGACTGGAACCAGTGCCCATATGGTGTGTGGGTGATTCAGGAGGCAGCTTAATCTGCTGTATCATGACACCAGCCCCAGGTGTCAATTTTGAGTGGTTGACATAAGCGGAGACAATCTGGCTTTTGAGACTATAGAGTTTATTTTAAATTTTTTAAAAAATATTTTATTTATTTGAAAGACAGAATTACAGAGAGAGGTAGAGCCAGAGAGAGAAGTCTTCCATCTGTTTGTTCACTCCTCAAATGACCTCAAAGGCCAGAGTCGAGCTGATCCGAAGCCAGGAGCCAGGAGACTCTTCCAGGTCTCCCACGTGGGTGCAGGGGCCTAAGGACTTGGCATCTTCTACTGCTTTCCCAGGCCATAGCAGAGAACTGGATCAGAAGTAGAACAGCCGGGACTCGAACCAGTGCCAATATGGGATGCCGGCATTGCAGTCCAGGGCTTTAACCAGCTGTGCCACAGTGCCAGCCTCAAGACTATAGAGTTTAATCTTAGATGTTCAATATATATATTTGTTGAGAAAATGAATATATTAATTAGTTAACTATTAAGTGAGATTTCTTTATTCTACAGAGCCCACCCAGATAGAAATAACATAGAACCATAACTTTTATTGTTTCCCAGGGAGAATTTTGTGTTCAATCTTTCATTTTAAATCAGAAGATATTATTTAGTGGCAATTCTGTTGACAGCCATTTCTTGCTATGAATATTTCCTATTGGCAGTTTCTTGGGCTTTCCTTTAACAAATATTCTTTAGTAGACTTCCCTGAACATCTGTCACATCCCAGGCGCTGCTTTAGAGTTAGCAGTGTAAAGAGGGTGCCAAATGCAATTGCTCAAAAGGCTCAGGGCATAATAGAAGAACCCCGTCGAAGAGAAGAGCTGTGAAAGAGGCAGACGTGTGGCCCTGTGGTCAATGGAAGAGTATGCTTTTCTTTCTCTGGGAGGTCAAAGAAGGCTTTCTAAAGGAAGAAACGTGGTAACTGAATCTCAGCTGAAAGAAGTTTGCTGGCACTGTGGATCTATCAGAGTAAATCCTAGGCTTCAGGTAAAGAAATACAGGTGGAGCGTCAATCAGAACTCATTTGATGGAAGTGACAGGGCAGGCAACGTGTTGACTCACCTGCTGGGAAGTCCAGTTCAGGAACAACTTCATCCAGAGACTCATATAAAGTCACCAGCTTGCGCTTTCCTCCTCCTTCTGGCTCTGTTTATAACCTGGAGTTGCCTTCATTGCCCTCTATTTTGGGTGGTTTTTTGGCTCATCATGGGAGAGACATCCACCAGCAATTCCTGGTTGGTGTGTGTCTGCTTTGATCTGAACCATCTCAGTGAGGGGTTCCTGGTGCTGTTAGTCCATCCCTGTGGTTGGGGCCTGAAGTATCTGATCAGTAGCTTGATCAAAGTGAGACTTCAGGCCAGTTCCTGAAAACATGGCCTGGGTGCATGTGGTGGAGGGGGAAGCTGGATGGCCAAACACACAGAATATTTGTCCATGAGATTAGACAAATTTGACTCAATTGCCATGAGTTTGACAGGAATCTTTCTTAGCATTAGCATTTTTCCCCAAACTTTGTTCAAGCACTTACCTAAGTAATTTCATGCTTTCCTAAAGCCTTTAGAAGATTTTGTCCTTTTTTATGATTGAGATTTATTTCATTTAACAGTCAGAGGGAGGGGCAGAGAGGGGTCTTCCATCAACTGGTTCACTCCCCAAATGGCCACAATGGCTGGAGCTGGGCCAACCAAAGCCTGGAGCCAGGAACTTCTTCTGGGTCTGCCATGTAGGTGCAGTGGCCAAGCACTTGGACCATCTACCATTGCTTTCCCAGGCAATTAGCAGGGAACTGGATCAGAAGTGGAGCAGCCAGGACTTGAGCTGGTGCCCATATGGGATGCAGGAACTACAGCCTTCTTAAGGATGGTAATAGGGCTCTCTTTAGAACTTGAACAAATCATAGTTTGCCCTTTTGATATCTTAAAACATTTTTATGCAGCTCAGTGTGGTCAAACAAGTATGAAAGGGGAGAAGAAATTCTTCAGGGAAGAACATATGAAAGAGAGAAGGGGGTAGATTACATCACTGCTTTTGGGTTTATGATGAGGATTACTGTGGACCTTTGTTGGATTTCTTATTTCACACAAAGGCCAGAACACAGGCCTTCACCCAAATGCTAAAGATGGAGAGAGAGAGAGAGAGAGAGAGAGAGAGAGAGAAAGAGAGGGACAGAGAGAGAGAAAGAGAGAGAGAGAGAATCAGCTAGGTTGGGATCAACTAAAAGAGGACGCTAGCAATCACTGGAATGTGGAGTGGAGATAACTGTATTTTATTCATCTCAGGCAGGAGTTACTTGAGACAGGGGCCTGGCTTAGGTGGTGCTTCAAGTGCCTTCAAAGGAATGGGTCTGGTTATCTCTGTGAATTTGCTGAGTGGTTATGTGAGTTTGGAGGCAGAAGATCCCACCGTGATCAGCCTCCCACTTCAATAAATATGAGCGAATGTTCACAGATGATTGGTTTTGGATGCCAGATCATTAACGTTTTTAGGACACTCACATGGCTGTGCAAGCAATATCCAGTTCTCGTCTGGGACCACTTCCTGGTCGGGTGACATTTGTGAAATCGTCGGTACCAGGGTAGTGGTTATGCAGGCCCTGTTTCCTGGACATTCATTGCTGTGGTAAATTCTGGAAAACAAAGAGGATCCACCATATCAGGCACTTTCATTAAAAGTTACTGACAGTGTTCTTTAACTTGTGACTTTAGAAAACAACAGAAGTAATTACTTGCAAAGAAAAAACAACACAAAGCAGTAACCATTAATTTAGGCCTATAAACACAACTAATTACGTGCGACTTTTGCAAGCACAGTCTTGTTTAACTGCTGATGCTTTTTCCCTTGGTGGCGCCTCTCATAGATGGTTGGTCAGAATTACAGTCTTCCTGCTTTTCTGAAGATCTTGCAGATTGAGGTTGTTCCCTTCTTAGGTGCCTCTTGGTCCTTGTCCCTTGTTCTTGACTGTCATGTCTTCTGGAGCAAGCTCACAATGAATTAAGACTGAATACAAGGATAAAGATTTGTGATCCCTATTATAAATACTCATCTATTATTGCTGCCTCTGCTTTCTATGCCTGTCAAGATGCAGAGTTGCATAACCCCGTGCAGTATTTGACTTCAATTTTCATGGATTCATTTCTTGTGTTGAGTTCTTGCGTGCTTTTCAAGGCTGCATTTTCCTTTTGGTGACCTACGCTAATGGCAGTAGCTTTTCAAATATTTTGACCACAACCCACAGAAAAATCTTTTTATATTGTGCTCAGTACACACACACACACACACACTCACAAACTGAAACAGAAGTTTCTTGGAACGATACCCTCTAACTGCTTTTGAGGCACCCTATTCTAGTATATTATTCCATTCCATTCCTATTAAGAATTGATTTCTCAATTCACTTACGAGGCAAGCTCTACAGTTTGGAAAATGCTGCTCTAAGGCTAGTCCCCTTGCAAGATACTCCAAAGACTGAGATATCTCTAGTCACATTCCTGGTCTTCTAAGGACACATTTTGCCAAGCCCAAGGATGAATGGTTGGCTATGTGATGTCATTTCCTCTTGGTAGGTTCATAATATCTGTGTTACCACAGTGGTTCAATGGACTCATTTCTAATCACCAAATGGGAATGGACCATCTATATATTCCTTGGGGGGGGGGAAGCAATTTAATTTATTAGAGATGCCAATTGGAAAGCAGCAATCACAGAAAAGTAGGACTCAATAGGTTATTTCCCTTACAGATTGTTTTCTTGCCCATTAAATTAATAGGCATGCTTTTATAGGCAAGTGTTATTTGCCTAATACTATTCTGATAATCATTAGAATATATCATTATCATTCAAATTTAATTGTACCTGTTGTTTACAACACCATCATGAGAATCAATAAGAATCTGCTTTCAAATGATTTCTCAGGCCTATTTGCCGCTAACCAGATTTGTAAATCTAATTGTTCTTAGGGGTGTGTATGCTTTTCTGCTTCAGCTTTTTCGTACTTGTCAAAGGTCAGAGTCATCAATTGTTTGAGCTTCATTATATGTAAAGTGATTAGAGAAACTTGACTGATCTCTCTGCGGCAGAAACTGCTATTGCTTTCCCAAAGTGCGTCCCACATTTCCATAGTGGAAGAATCCTGATTTTGCTCAGCTAAAACCACTTGCTTATTTAGTTTCCCTAGCTCAGGGTTGGTCATGGGACATTGTCCTGGCCAATGCAACATGGACTGAGAGCTGGGAGGGCTTTTGCTTTCCTGAAGCCGAACCTGCTGGTATCTGGGTCTTCAGCACCCATCTGCAACCTTAAAGTGAGAAACGTGAGAAGGATTTAAATGATGTTAAATAATGTCAAGTGGATATCTGGAGGGAGCCTGGATACCTCATGGTGGCACAGAGCATGAACACCTGCTATGAATAGTCTTCTTCCACATTTCTGGTCTATAAGGAAAACATCAACCCTCTAACTTTTTATACAAGGCTTTTCTTTGACCTGTCATCAAGTACCTGCGCAACAGAACCCCTTCTAATTTTTGAATTTTTGTATCTGTCTCATTCTTTGATGAAAATTTGATAAGTACAAATTACTGGGATGATCACTTCAGGTGTCACTAATTAGAGCCAAAGCTAGTTTCGCATAATTGCTAATGAAAGTGCATTGATGTTCTTCCATATGACGTCCAACTGTGAGAAGCTTCTTCCCCAGAGTATCCCATCAGGATTAACATGCTTTGAGATCACTATCCTGTCATTTTTTTCACATGGCCCACGGAGGAAATAGTTATGGAAACTTAGAGAATAGGGCTAAACCATGTGATTCCTTAATCTAGAAATGGCATTTTCCATCTTTAATTTCTTTTTAGGCTGGCTTTGCTTCTTCAAGCTTATATAGTTTCTGTAGTGTCCTGGGTCTGAAAAGGTAAAGCGGAAGTTCTAAAGAGTTGGGCTCATCTCAATTTGGAGATTCTTCCTGACTGTGTTCCAGATAAGGGAAATCGTCTTTCCCTTATGTGGCATTTAGACGAGAACCAGCTTTCCTTACAGCATTGGAGAGGCTATTTCTGCTTGGGAGGAAGAAGATTGGAGGAGTGTGAATGTGAGGCTCTTTAGTCCGCCTTTGTTTTTGCCCTTTGCCCTTTGCCCTTTTCTCCTTGCTTTGTCTCAGTTAAGATAGAATTTTCTGGATACCTGGGTCTATTTTCTGCTCCTCAGATGCATTTTTTTTTAAAGATGGGTAAGGATAAGCCAAGGTAGATTGTCTAAGACCATGCTATCCATCAGAAATATAATGAGAGCTGTGTATGCAACTTATTTTCTAAAAGCCACACTGAACAAGCAAAATGAAGCAGAAGAAATTAATAATGTATTTAATTTTTAAAAAAGATTTATTTATTTGAAAGTCAGAGTTACACAGAGAGAGAAGGAGAGGCAGAGAGATCTTCCATCTGCTGGTTCACTCCCCAGATGGCCACAACAGCCAGAGCTGGGCGATCTGAAGCCAGGAGCCAGGAGCTTCTTCCGGGTCTCCCATGTGAGTGCAGGGGCCCAAGGACTTGGGTCATCTTCCACTGCTTTTCCAGGCCATAACAGAGAGCTGGATGGGAAGTGGAGCAGCTGGGACTTGAACCATTGCCCATATGGGATGCTGGCACTGTAGGCAGCAGCTTTACCTGCTACATCACAGTGCCAGCCCCTAATGTATTTAATTTTATAAAATATAACTAACATTTTAACTTGTGACTTTTTTAATATTTATATTTATTTATTTGAAAGTCAGAGTTACACAGAGAGAGGAGAGGCAGAGAGAGAGAGACAGAGAGCTCTTCCATCTGATGGTTCACTCCCCAATTGGCTGCAACAGCCAGAGCTGCGCCGATCCAAAGCCAGAAGCCAGGAGCTTCTTCTGGGTCTCCCACACGGGTGCAGGAGCCCAAGGACTTGGGCCATTTTCTACTGCTTTCCCAGGCCATAGCAGAGAGCTGGATCAGAAGAGGAGCAGCCGGGACTAGAACTGGCGCCTCTATGGGATGCCGGCACTTCAGGCCAGGGCGTTAACCCTCTGTGCCACAGCGCCGGCCCCGTGACTATTTTTTTTTTTTAAGATTTTTTAATTTATTTGACAAGAAGAGCTACAGGTAGTGAGAGAGAGGGAGAGAAAGAGAGAAAGGTCTTCCTTCCGCTGACTCAATCCCCAAGTGATCGCAAGGGCCAGAAATGCCCGATCCGAAGCCAGGAGCCAGGTGCCTCCTCCAGGTCTCCCATGTGGGTGCAAGGCCCCAAGCACCTGGCCCATCCTCCACTGCCTTCCTGGGCCACAGCAGAGAGCTGGACTGGAAGAGGAGCACTGGAAGAGAGCCGGGACCAGAACCGGCGCTGCAGGCAGAGGATTAACCTAGTGTGCCACGGCGTTGGCCCAACTCGTGACTATTACCAAAACTCTTAATGAGATATTTGAATCCTCTCTTTTTGAATAAGAAAACATGTGTATGGCTTACATTTACAGCACATTACACTTTGGATTAACCACATAAACAGCCACACATGACTAGCAGCTGCTGTATCGGAAGGCGTTTAACTGCACCTCTGTATCTCTTCCCTGTGAGGCAGTGACCATTCCTCTCAGCCTGGCTGTTTCTTCCCCCTCATCCATTGTAATCCTGTAACTATGCTCAAAGGAACAGAGGTGGGCTCCTTGGGATCTAGTCCTGGTTCCACTGCAGGAGATGTTTCATCCCAGAATCAAGATGTTCTAAGAGTCTCTTTAGATATACCCCTTTTCTGCATTGCCCACATTCTTCTATTTTCATCTGTATCAGGGAGGTTACATTGACAATGAGAGATGCTATGAATCAGATGGTGAAAATGTCCCAGGAGTGAGAACCAGAAGGGCCACAAAAGCATTAGGGTACATCCCATACCTACACGTGACAAAGAAAATAAAGGCAACAAGGATACCTTTTAAGGGACCACTACACCATTAATAAACACACCATTTTTCAAAGCAAGAAGGCCAACAAGTCCATAGAATGGGCTGGCTATGTTTGAGAGTTTTCAACTTAAAAATACCTTAGGAGTTCCTGTTTTGTGTGCTCCCATGACAAATTGGCTTAGAGAGTGTGCTGGTTTCTTTCCTCTTCTTGTAACACTGTCTTTGTTTTCCTTGCAGTATAAGTAGGATTCTGCCTATTTGTCTTCTTTAAATTAATCAGATGCTCTCTTTTCTCCCTTGACTAGGCAAGAATCTTTCCTTGGCCAATCATTTTCATGTGTTGATAAAAGTACAAGTCACTTCACGCCTTTAAAAATAAATGAAATAATTTTTCAGCATATGACAATGACTACTATATAAACTCTTATAAGAGTAAATATTTGAAAGTGACATGAAAGAAATGTTTGAAAATCAGATAATACCCACTGCCTGTTAAAGTCTACACAGGTAGGGCAGAAACACTTAACCTTTATAAACATATCCCTCTAGTTTGTACCACACAAAAACTTGAACGAAACTTAAAGTACTTTATACGCAGTTTATAGCTGACACTGCACTGGGCCTGGGATAATTTCAGAGCACAAATGTGACGAATGTCTTGTATAGAGGAAACTTCAGTGATGTCAAATTCTTAATAAGGTCCCAATGAATTCCTAGTGTTGGCTATGTGAGGAAGGTCCCCCAACAGGGCGAGCTGGAGAAAGTCTCGCCATTTGTAGAGCAGGGTGGGGGATGAACACAAAACTTAGTGGAGAAAGACCTCCATTTGAACTCCAGCTCTGGCTGTCAAATTGTGTGACTTGAGGCAAATCCCTTAGCCTCTTCACCTAAAATGGGTAGAATAGTAACATCCCACCTGCCGCAAGAGTGGCTGTGAATTCTTGGGGGATAGAAACCACCATTCCTTTGCATTTCTGGTGCCTCTCATAAGTACTTGAACAGCAATAGCTGGTTAGATATTTATTGATTTTGTAAAAAGAGTCATTGACTTATTTATTTGAAAGGCAGAGTGACAGAGGGAGAGAGAGAGAGAGGGCACCAAAGAGATCTTCCACCCACTGATTCACTCCCCCTCTCCCCACCCAAACGGCCACAATACCCAGGTCTGGGCCAGGCTGAAGCAAGGAGCCAGGAGCTCCATCTGGGTTTCCCACATGAGTGGCAGGGGTGGAAGTACTTGGGTCATTTTCTCCTGCCTTTCCATGTACATTAGCAGGAAGCTTGATTGGAATTGGAGAAGCCAGAACTCAAACCATCTCTCTGATATGGGATGCTGGTATTGCAAGCAATGCCTATCTTACTGTGCTACATATGCTGTCCCCTGGGTAGCTATTTATTAAATGAATATGTCAAACAAAATGACTTACGTGGAGTTACTTGTAAATTCTATAACATTATACTAGTATAAAGTGTTTTTCTTATTTCTTTTTTTTTTAAGATTTATTTATTTATTGAAAGAGTTACAGAGAGAGAGGAGAGGCAGAGAGAGAGAGTCTTCCATCCACTGGTTCACTCCCCAGTTGGCTGTGATGGCTGGAGCTGCGCTGATCCGAAGCCAGGAACCAGGAGCTTCTTCCAGGTCTCCCACGTGGGTGCAGGGGCCTAAGGACTTGGGCCATCTTCTACTGCTTTCCTGGGCCATAACAGAGAGCTGGACAGGAAGTGGAGCAGCTGGGTCTTGAACCAGTGCCTATATGGGATGCTGGCGCTTCAGGCCAGGGAGTTAACCTGCTGCGCCACAGGTTAACTCCCCTCTTATTTCATTTTTTGGTAAGTTTACGCTTATCCTATAGACTTAACAATCCAAATAGATTCTCTTTTTTTTTTTCTCATAAGAACTAACCTGCTTGTGGAGGATGGCCCAGGTCCTTGGGCCCTGCACCCGCATGGGAGACCAGGAGAAGCACCTGGCTCCTGGCTTCGGATTAGCGCAATGCGCCGGCCGCAGCGGCCATTGGAGGGTGAACCAATGGCAAAAAGGAAGACCTTTCTCTTTGTCACTCTCTCACTATCCACTCTGCCTGTCAAAAAAAAAAAAAAAAAAAAAAGAACTAACCTGCTAGGGAGAAATATAGAACAAAATAAAATTATTCTGAAGCTGGGGTTATTTTATTACCAATACCTGGGATAACAATAGTATGGAAAATGATCTGGGACCAAGAACTTGGTTTGCAACATTTCACAGAGTGGGAAGAAAGGGTTTTCTTCTTCTTCTTCTTTTTTTTTTTTTTTTTTGTGTGTGTGCTTGTATTTCAAAACTTTCTTAAAAAGAGGCTTATTGGAAGAAATGCCTTTTTATTACATTCACATAACAACCCATTTAGTAACCCAACTTCGGTTGGCCATAGGGCCCAGTAGAAGTCCTCCGGGACCTACATCAAGGAGCAGATAAGAGTGATTTGTTGTTAGCACATTCATTGTTTCCATGCTAAACTGGACATCAGTCATTTGGCTCATTTTTCAAAGACCCACTTGAATTGTCTGAACCTATGAACTTCCTGATAGTCTAGCCAGTGAACTCCATTAGGAGAGTCGGTTACTGCTCAACCATAGGGGACCTACTGTATTGCTGGCTGAAGTGCAAGATTCTCCTTACACGGAGGCCAACAGTTAACATACATTTCCTTCCAGAGGCTGTAAACAAGAATATTTCATGCCACCTTGAGTTAATGATGCCAGTTGGTTAAAATCACTTTGGGATTGTCTTGTCTTCAAAAAGGACAAAAGACAAGAGTGGTGTGTTACTAAGAAAAAATGTGTTTTTGGAAACGTGTGACTGTGATGTGATAGTATGATAATTAGCTTGATTGCCTCGATCATTTCACAATGTATACATATTTCAAATCATCGTGTGATCCCCCTTAAATATGTACAACTTTTATATGTCAAGCTTACATCAATGAAGCTGAAAAAGCAATTAAAACATTAAAATTCAGACAGCATCGGGGTGAACTGTGCCTGTGTAGGAAACTGCAGAGATCATGCATATGAATGATTAGACAAACTTGTCTGTGTATCTAAAGCATCATGAAAACGGACTCCTATAGAGAGCCAGTGCTGTGGCAGCGGGTTAAGCCACTGTGGGTTAAAACACTACTGCAATGGGTGCCGGTTTGTGTCCTGGCTGCTCTACTTCCAATCCAGCTTCCTGCTAAAGGCCTGGGCAAAGCTGTGGAAGATGGCCCACGTGTTTGGGCCCCATCCACCCATGTGGGAGACCTGGATGAAGCTACTGGATCCTGGCTCTGGCTTCTGCCTGGCCCAGCGCTAGCCATTGCAGCCCTCTGGGGAGTGAACCAGTGAATGGAAGAACTCTCTGTCTCTATCCCTCTGTCTCTGTACTCTGCCTTTCAGATAAATAAATCTTTAAAAAAAAGATCTTTATAATCAACAGATTATAAATCTTTTCCATTTGTCAATCAAAACAAGTGTCCTGAGGACCTGTAGCAGAAATGATCCCAGCTTAGTTTGTGAACTTTTAATTAGCAACAACAAAATCATTAGTGACTGCTCCTTGACATCCTACAGAACTTATCCAAATTAATTGCGTTATTGCAATCTTTTGTTTGCAAGGTGCCGGCAGCGTTGGACAGAGATAAAAAGACCATTTTAACAAATGTGTGCATAGGGATCTATTGTACAGAGGCCACCACTATAGGCTTCTCGCTATGTAGGCAGAAGAGCAATAGTTGTTTTCTGCCTCCTGGACTATTTCCTTGGTGCTTTAAGTATTCAATAATGATGAGGATGCTAGGTGCCATTTCTTGAGTCTATAGCAAGTATTAGTATCGTACTAAATGCTACAATGTTGTTAAAAAGTTTTGCTTGCTTATTTATTTATATGAAAGAGTGACAAAGAGGGAGAAGACAGACAGAGAGATCTTTCATCTGCTGATTCACTCCCCAAATGCCCTCAACAGCTTGGGCTGGGCTAGGTTGAAGCCAGGAGCCAGGAAATCCATCCTGTTCTCCCACCTGGGGTTGAAGGAACCAAAGTACCTGAGCCATCATCTGCTGCCTCCTAGGAACATTAGCAGGAAACTGAATCAAAAGTGGAGGTGGGACTTGATCCCAGGCATTCTGATATGGCACACAGGCATGCCAAGCAGTGGCTTAAGCAGCTGCACCACAATGCAATAGTCATTTAAGAGAGCAACTGTTACTGCTATTTTATGGATAAAGAGAAAGCCTAGGAGGATAATTCACTGTCCAAGATCAACATCTAGTAAGTGATAAAGCTAGTGCTTGAATCAAGGTTAAGTCCAAAGTTACTTTAAGTTACTTTGCAGAGATGGCATACAGATAATGTCGGTTTTTGCCTTGGACCCATGTGTAGCATCCAATTTAGTTGTAATCATAGCTTTTCATCTACTCTTCCTCATTTTGAAATGAACTGAAGTTAAACTTGGAAGTGATACTTCACTGACCGTGATACTGAGTGCCTGAAATGATGCCTTACCCATAGCACAAAGAATATTTGCTTAATGAAAATTTTGACCCTGTTTCTTCTGCTAGTGGCCAGTCTTTGGCAGGAAGAATGTAGACTGGAGATTGCCAGGTACTTGTATCAAAAGTGAAAGTAAACTTTTTTCATTACATTAAACAATCCACTGCACTTCCTGAGGAAGACCTGCTTAAGTAAGGGACAAATTGCAAATATGGTTGGGAAGGTGTTTGTAATAAGCAAAGGAATAGACTTAAAAATAAACATAACTGTGTGTTTTCCCATTTGGTGATAGACAAAAATCAGTATTTAGGTTTCTCATTTAGAATTCACTGAAATGAAAACATAATCCAAGTTAATTACTGTTGCCTAAGGTATCTGGTTGCACAGTGTTTTATAAAATTAAAACCTGCTAGGCGTCTATAAAAAAAAGGATTTTAGATACAGAACATTAAAAAAAAAAAAAGACAAAAAGGAAGGGGGAAAAAGCAAATAATCTGAACCTTGAATTCTTGTTATGTGTGCCTGAATAGTCTGGGACAATGGAGCTTATGAAAGTTTTGGGCAATCAGAAAATTTCCTAAGACTGATTTCTACCCAAAGGACAAAAGAGAACAGGATGATCTTAAAGGGCAGCACTCTGAGGGTGAGGTCACTCTTCTGAGTTGACAACGTGCTCATCTTCAGGCTGATTTTCAAATTAGGAATAAACGTGGGAGTTGAGGCAGCAGTGAAAAAGCTGACTGGATGCTCTCATCCCACAGAGGGGTGTCTCATTTAAGCCCTGGCTCCTCCACTTCCAATTCAGCTTCCTGCGGGCACATAGCCTGGGAGGCAGCAGGTTAATAGCTCAAGGATTGGGGTCTTTTCCACCTTTGTGGGAGATCCAGGTTGAGTTGTAGCCTCCCGTCTTTCACCTGGACCAGTCCAGGCTGTTGTTCTGCTAGTCACTGCTACAATGCTTCCAACAGCCAGGGCTGTGCCTGGCCGGAGCCAAGAGCCGGGAACTCAATCCATGTCTACTACTTGATAAATCACCGCTTCTCAGGGTGTGCATTATCAGGAAGATGGAATTAGGAGGAGCAGATCTAGGACTTGGACCCAGGCACTCCACTGTGGGGTGTAGGCATCCCAGTGCAGCTTAACCATTAGGTCAAATATTTCCCCCAAAATATGCATTTTAGCTATCTTAGTTAGAACTGGGTGAATGACACCAGCAAGAATGACCTCAGAATCCTCAGAAAGTGAAACGTACAGTCCAGCTTTTCTATAATGTGCATGTCTGCACATACACATTTAAAAAAATTTTTTGTTATAAAAGTTTCATGTATTTCATATACACAGATTTAGGAACACAGTGATACTTCCCACTCTTCCCTCCTTCCCACCAATGCTCCAATACTTCTTCCTCCTCCCTCTCCCACTCCCACTCTTAATTTTTACAAAGATCTACTTTCAGTTTACTTAATGGCCATACAGTTAACCTCACACTAAGTAAAAGAGTTCAAACAATAGTATGAAGAAAAAAAAAACAACAACACTATTCCTCAACAGAGGAGACAAGGGCTGTAAACAATCATCAAATCTCAAAATATTTTCTTGGTTTTGTGCAGCTTAAGTCAAGTTGCATTCACAGAAAAGTGAACAGGAATTTGAGGTGGACATTTGTGAGTGAGGTCTTTTCTGAATATTCCAGGATTCTGGTTTGAGTAAATTAGCAAAGCACCAACTCAATGCAGTTTAAGAAAGATCAGCATAACTGAGCCAGGCTAAGCCTTTTCTGCATCTTTGCGGGAATTGCTGGCATGTTGAAGATGCCTATATAGATTTGTTCTGGCAAATATTTGTCCTGAGATATAGCAGAGAATAGTTGGATCCCAAAGCCTAAAACTGAAGTTCAGTTTTGCTTCACCTACTGATTTTGTGATGTTGGGTAAGTCACTCAGTCCCTCTAATTCCTGTCTTCTCATTTATAGAATACACGGGATTAGAGTCACTTCCAACTTCTTGTGTGATGGCTACAGATCGCTGCTATTCCATGCAAAAATGGGGAGGCTCAATAAGATGCCACTTCCTGTAAGAAAGTGATTCATTAATAAAAACAAATAGAGACAGGAAAGCTCTACAATTCTCCAAATTGCCTCCTGTGGGACTACTGTAGTTTGTGTATTGTTCACTTGTAAGGTTGTGACCTGAGCAGGATCTGCTTGTTCACTGAAGGAAACAACAACTTTCAGTGTATGTGTGTGTGTGTGTGTTCTCTGAGCAGTGCTTAGGAATTTTACCTGAGTTAGCACCATCCAGGTGAGAATTCACTAAGACAAAGTCAGCACGTTTTTACCACCATGGCTGCCAGCAATAACGCACTCTGCCACACTGAAACAGGAGCGGCTTTGTGGTCATCCTTCTGTGTGAAGGCTCCCACTAGCCGTCCCTCTTTCCATGAGATGTAGATGAAATGTCCAGGGCATTGTAGCCAGAACAGAACTTTGCCTGCTGGGTCCATCATTTACCAGCTCTGTCTCTCTCCCTCTGTTTTTCTCCGACATCTGTTCTTTTTGTATGTACGTTTCCCCCCTCAGATCGCATGTGCATCCTGATGTTCAAAAGGTTAATGACGAGTGACTGGGATAAGACATGGAAAGCACTGGTCATACAGAAGATGCTAAATGTATTTTAGCTTCCCAGGAACTCTTCTTCACAGTGAGTCTTAACGAATTTTCAGTGGAGAGCCTTTCTTTCTGATCCAGCAGTTCTGTTCTGTGATCTCCGGATATCCCATGATATCGCACCCTTAGATTCTTCTCTGTGAATGTCCAAGGGTGTGTCGGCTCAGAACTCTTCTAAGCCAGTTTCTCCCATGTGAACCTCTTGGTATCCACTTTTCTAATATTGTAATTTTTACTACATTAATTGACATTTGACTATGTATCACTTTGCCATTTTTAAAATATTTATTTATTTATTTAAAAGGCAGAGTTAAGGGGGGGGGGACCTTCCATCTGTTGGTTCACTCCCCAGAAGGCTGCAATGGGGACTGGTCCAGGCTAAAACCAGGAACCTGGAATCCATCCAGGTCTCATGTGGGTTGCAGGAGCCCAAGCACTTGGACCCTCTTCTGCTGCTTTCCCAGGCAGTTTAGCAGGGAGCTGGGTCAGAAGCAGAGGAGCTGAGACCTGGGAGGCTGACATTCCAGGTGGAGGCTTAACTTATTGTGCCACAATGCCAGCTCTCATTTTGCAATTTTTTTTTCAAAGAACTTCTTACTTTTGTGTATTCTGTAATCCCAGTTCCTTAGCAAGAAAAAGCTCTTATTTGTTGGAACCAGGCTAAAATGGGAATGTCAAGTTAATTGAGGGCAATTTAATTGAGAGGCATAAGTACATTGGAGAGTATTAAAGGGAAAACAGCTAGAATTTGAGGGGACTTGAAATGGTATCTGTGTTAAGAAACAGTTGGCTCTCTATCTTAGAGAAGAAAAGGCTGATGGTATATAAGATAATCTTTGACAATTGAAGAACTACCATGTGGAGGAGCTATTGAAATGTTTCCAACCAAAGGCCCATGCTTTGAGACTAAGAAAGAAGTTTCCAGTAGACACTGTTGTCCCAAGATGAGTTGTATGGCTTTGGAAGGATTCAGACATGGGTTGAAACGTCATTTATTTGGAATATGGGGTAGAACAGTGAAGCAAACATCAGATGAATGTTGAGGCTGGAGGAACCTTGAGGCTTCTCCCACCTCTGGCCCTGTGTTTGTCTTTGCAGACAAAAAAGTGCTTCTCGGCTACATTGTTACTGGTTGCAAGGATGGGTGAACCGTTTCTCACTCAGTGAGCTGCTGGAGTGTACTATCCAACATTCACATTGTAGCAGCCTTCAATAAATACTCAACACTATTGTACACATTTTTAAGAACATAAAAATTCCTTCCACATATAGGTAATAAACCTGGTGATCAAAGAATACTTATGAATATACTCAGGGGACACTATTTGCCTTCTTGAGCACTTAATGGAGAAAGATTAAACCAAAATCCAGCCTCAATTTTTTTTTGCAGAGTTGAAACATGAAATAGATTACACAGAGAGATAAGTGAAACATAAGGAGAAAAAATTAGTTGTGTTTGAGTCTTTGTTTCCCCTTAAAATCTGTGCGAACCTTGGGAAGTTACTGATTCACATGAACTCCAGGTTCTTCATTTGTAAATACTGAGATAATATTAACATTACAACTGAAAGGTTATCCAGGGCACAGACCAATTGGAAGTGATGTCTAGCCAATTGCACTGGGCGCCAGCCAGTACTTTGTATTGGAGCAGACCAACCGAATATCAGCTCAACTTGTGGGGATTAAATACAAGTAAAATGCCTCGTAGAGTGTTTAGCACATAGAAGATTCTGGATCACTGTTAATTTCTTCCCATCACTGAGAAGCCGAGATTGCTCTGAAGCGTGATAGAAAGTGTCTACAACTTCCCGTGGGATTCAGAATCAGTTTGAATAGCTATGACAATATTATTCCTAGTCCTATTAGTTTAGGTTCAATTGATCTTAAATCGTTACACTGCAAACATACTTATTTCCCCACCATGCTTACTCGGCTTTGGGTGTTAGAATGCACAGGTCCGAGACTAGCCATCTGATGAAAACAGGCAAATGTGTCTCTTTAAATTCTTGATTCTCCAGATTAATCTGCTGAGATGATGGAGGTAAACAGTTCATTCTCGGGGTGAGAATGGCACTCAGTTCATAGAAAAGAACGTTGTGAAGGGATTTCTTTATTACAAGCACTTTCTGGAAATTTTTTTTTTTTTATGTTCAATATCATTGTTGATCGTGGCCCTCTGAATTCTCTGCACGTTAGTGCTAGTGGTGTCCCTACTTGTCACATTACTCTGTCAGTACCTGTGTTGGAACTAGTTTGGGGCTATTAATTCTTCCAGGAAGCTATTACATTTTATTTGGTTATCTAAGTAATTTCTTTTCCTTAATCAAGGAAAGTAAATTAATTTAAAGTCAAAATATATTTAATATTCTGTAATACTACTATCAGCCAGGTTTTGTTTTCTTTTAGGAATCAAATCCGTGATTTGCTTTCATGGGAGGGTGGGGTGAGGGGAGAGCTGCAGGGTCGCATAGAGGAGGATGCTGGGCAGGCATCGTATGCTCTTGGACTTGGAAAGAACTGATTTCCTGCCTCCTAATTGTCCCAATGAAATACTGACAGCCTCAAGTACTATCTTTAAGCTGTACCTATTTTTTTTAAGCTTTACACTATTTTATTGGTAAAAGTAAGAAATGGAGGTCTTTTCACAACAAATGCAATAATATTTAAGATAGAGGAAGTCATCTGAGGAGAGCCAGAAAATAGCTTTACAAAGGAATAGATAAAGTCTGGTCCAACCAGCTTTGCCGAGGCCGGAGAAATATGGAGATAGTAAAATTTGGAAAATAATCATTTTTAAAAATCAGCTGGCATGCATTTTGTTCCTCCAGGTGAATAAGGGAGAAATGATTTCCAGAGCTCCTTTAATCCTTAGCTATAGCGGGTCAAGCCACTGCCTGCAGCACTGGCGTCCCATATGGGTGCTGGTTCGAGTCCTGGCTGATCCACTTCCAATTTAGCTCACTGCTAGTGTTCCTGGGAAAGCATAGAAAATGGCCCAAGTGCTTGGGCCCCTGCATCCACGTGGGGGACCTGGAAGAAGCTCTTGGATCTTGGCTTCGGCCTGGCCCAGTTCCTCTCTTTCTCCTTTACTCTGTAACTCTGCCTTTCAAAATTAAAAAAAAATAGTAATAAATAAATCTTAAAAAAAAAAAAAAAGAAAGCCAGTTCAGAGATACCCTCAAACTCTCTGCACTGGGCCATGTTCAGCGGCCAGGACTCTGGAGCTCTTGTCTGGTACCGGGACTCCTGCAGACTGCATGTTCCGGGATGTCCCAAGGCCATCTCCCAGATGCTTGCAAAACTCTGCTGGAACTGCTGAGGAATGCAATCAGTTACCTTTGTCTCATGACCCTAAAATTCAGGTGACTGGTTACTCTGATTTTCATGGGGCCATTGCCTGATGCCTTCTGTCTATGAAATCAGAAATCCTGGCATAGGAACCACTGGGAAGGTGACGAAAACTTGCCAGCAGGCTAAAGGTTGGTGTTAATGCTTTAAACTAAAATCACACACACACACACACACACATCCTTTTCTTCTTCCTGCCTTCCAAACATGGCACAGAGAAACCAAGTAGTAAATCAGTGTGTTAGACCCAGATTCCTCAAAGGTCCCCATAAGAGCTTTGACCCTGCCTGTGGGGACGGGTATGAATGATCTGATAGAATCAGTGGGATCCAGTCACAAATCCCGCCATCTTACCAGGGTTGTGGCTTCAGTCTCAGGAATTGTTGTATTGTCATCTGTGCTAGTTGCTTTCTGCATAGAGGAACTAGGAAGGCTTTATAACGAGTTAGCAGATACTCTGAGAGTCTGCATGTGTGCATTAAGGGATTTCTGAAGAAGGGTAGTTAAGATGTAACAAGAGGACACTGGGTTCCAGCCGGGCCGGTAGAATGTAGACAAGATGGTCACCCCTGTCTCAGGTTGGGTAGATACTGTGATGGGGATGAGGCAGGGCTGTGACACCCTCACTGCACAGGAGACACCCAGGCACACGTGTCTTTTGAGGCCAACTCGTAGGCAATGTGAAACCCACTTGGGAAGCTCCAAGGTTCTGCACAGGCCTTGCCAGCTCTTGGATTGGGTGGTGTCCTTTTGTGAGTTTCCCAAAGGGGCAGCTAACAATGAGGGGGGTGGGGGGAGCAGAAAGCAAGTGTGAGCAGGAGCCAGAGGTCACAGCTGGTGGCTGTTCCCATGCTGTCCCAGAGGAGGGGGTGAGGCCCTGTCTGGCCCAGGTTCACCTTGTTTACAGATTGCTGCTATAGTGGAGGCAATTTACTGCAGGCACTTTCCCCTCCAGGCTCGCTCCGAGCTGTTTCACTTGGGTTCCTGTTTTTCTGTGTCAGCTGTCGACAGGGCTGTTCTGACTGCAATTCCAAGGGATCTGGAGGTTTGTGTGGGGCCTGCCGGAGCGGCCTACACGGCTGATGAATCACGTAGGCTGCACCACAGCGTCTACTCCCTTCCAGGGTGTTCTCTTGTGAAATGCCTGTGATGACAAACTGTTTACCGATCCTGTTTTCCATCACCTTGAGTTCCTTGCAAGATCATTTACCTATTAATATGGTGTATCGGGCTATTCATCACTTATCCATCAGGCTATCTATCTGTTTCCAAAAGGCCCATCAGATAGGAGCTAAGCACTCTGAACTTGCGCCCAACAGGCATGCTAGAACTTGTGCCGGGCTGAGAGACCCAGTTCTTGATCTAGTTTTATTGAGAGCAATTAGCATAAAGGGAACAGCTTTATGGGGAGCACTCAAGCTTTAAAATGTTTCATATGCATCGTAATCAACCTCTTAAAAATAAAAAAGCTCTAGAGGAAGCTGATGAATTCCTTTCTCCACTCTCCTTCTCAGCCTACCCAGGCTGAAAGTAGAGGACACACTTTCTCTAGGAGCCTAAGGTTCTTCTTCTAACGGTGTTGGTACCACCACCCTATGTGCCCAGCTATCCTTTTTTTTTACCAAAAACCTTGGATGGATGCCAAGTGGACCAGAGATGTGATTTTAAGCCGCAATAATGCTGTTGCAGCAAGTATGTTCCTAGGCCTGTCTGATTCCACGCATTGTGTTCTTGTGTCTGTTCAAGAAACAGAGAGAGGGAAGAGGAGAATGGAATGGAACACAGTGGCGAGATATCACTTCCCCAAGCAGGACAGGCCGTGCTTGCTGTTGCAAAAGCGCAAAAGTGAATTTCACTCATTGCAACCTGGACCATGGCGTCTGAGAGACACATGCTATGGCAGATGCAGTGCCATCGAGAATGGCTCCTGGAGGGTGGCCCTTAGGAAAGGTGTTTCTGTCAATGTCTGGAGGTTTGTCTGCAGCTTGAAGTACTGGGCCACAGGGTGCAAGAGTGCCGCTGGCGAGCCCTGCTTGGTTTCTAGGGAAGTGGCACCGTCTGTGGCACCCGTCTCCTTTCTGAGTTCCCCTGTCCCCATCCTGGGTCACTGCTACATGTGCAGGGTTTTACCCTTCCTGAACTCATCAACCTTCTCAATCTCATCCTTTCTTTATGGTCCCAGTGCAGAGAAACACTTGCCAAGTTTTTTTTTTTTTTTTTCCCCACAGAGGTCTTTTTTTTTTCCCCCTTAGCAGAAGCTTGTACCTACTCAATCACTTTGTCATTCTTTCATTCCCTCAACTACCTTGCAACTTTATTTTTTAAAATTTGTTTAAAAAATGTTTATTTGAAGGGCAGAGTGACAGAGAGAAAGAGGGAGAGAAGGAAAGATAGAAATGATACATATAAATGGATAGATAGATATCTGATAGAGATCTTCCATCTGCTAGTTCATTCCCCAAATGGCTACAAAGGCTGGGCTGAAGCCAAGAGCCCATAACTCCATCCAGGTCTCCCACATGGGTGGCAGGGGCCACGTACTTGAGCCGTCTTCACTGCTTTCCCAGGCGCATTAGCAGGGAGCTGGATCTGATGAGACGCTTCCGGGACTTGAGCTGGGAGGCTGGTGTTGCAGGTGATGGTTTAACCTGCTGTGCCACAATGCTGGGTCCCCAGCAGGGGAGGTCTTAACCACTGTGCCAGACACACACCCCTTTTTCTCTTCTTCTATCTTAGTTTTTTTCATTCTAAACCAGACTTCAAAGCTATTTTAAAAAATATTTTTCCTTTTTAACAAAACATTTTAGATTATGGTTAAAAAAAACCAACTAAAAAGTATGGTCATATGTCAGTGTTGAAACCCTTTACCATGAAATTGACACAAAGCCCTATTACTTTATTATAACATTTTGGTAATAGGTTCTAGTGTTACATTAATTGACTTATAATAACTAAGGGAATTAAGGCAAGAGTAGGAGATGCTATTTTATAACACAGTAAATCACAGGTTAGGCCTGGTCATATTGGTTAAACTTCTATCACTGGCATAAAATTATTGCTTTAGCTTAGGAAATTGCTACTGTAGTTCTGGCAGAGGGACAGACAAGACAGCACAGGCAAGCCGTAATTTTTGACACATAGGTTAATTTTATTATGGGCTTTATATATTTTCAATAAAATATATAGGCCATTAAAAATTGAACTGTGGTGCTTTTTTTGAATTTATAATAATTAGTGCACACATTGCACTTTATGTTTTCAAAGGCTTTATATACGGTTAATTAAGTAGCAGTGAGGTAGTAAGGATGATTATACCCATTTTACAGATGAATAAGCTGAACCGTAGAGTGCTTGAATAAATTGCTCAAGGGCTTCCAGCAAACCAAGGCAGATGATGGGCTGAACTAGAGAGACTGTGGTACCAGCCACGGCTTCGTCTCTCCCCCGGCTGCTCATAGTCGAGGTAGTAGGGAAATGTAGTGATTCATTCGGAGCTTTTCCCTCCACTTTGGGGCATTTTTAGTAATATTTTATTTTATTTTTTTACTTTTCAAAAAAATTTTTGTCAAGATTTATTTATTTGAAAGAATTACACACACACACACAGAGAGAGAGAGAGAGAGAGAGAGAGAGAGAGGTCTTCCATCCCCTGGTTCACTCCCCAATTGGCCACAACGGCCGGAGCTGCACCCATCTGAAGCCAGGAGCCAGGAGCTTCTTCCAGGTCTTCTGCATGGGTGCAGGGGCCCAAGCACTTGGGTCAATTTCTACTGCTTTCCCAGGCTATAGCAGAGAGCTGGATTGGAAGTGGAGCAGCCATGATTCGAACCGACATCCATATGGAATGCTGGCACTGCAGGCAGTGGCTTTACCCGCTGTGCCACAGCGCTGGCCCCGGTAGTACTTTATTTAATGCAAGGACCTTAAAGTTCTTGTTTAATCATATTGAGTAGCTAAATCCCTTGGAGGAAGGGAAGGTATGTCAAAATGTTTGTGGAAAATGGAATTAAAAGATAAGTTTATTTTGTTGCAAAAAATGTTGAAAATCCAGACATACTCAAAAGTTCATGGGAAATATAAATGATGAAAAAATGACGTATGGATTTCTGCACCCTTTAGTTGACTTTCATAAAACTATCCAAAATGTTAAGGTAATCCCAATCCTATCCATCATTCTTTTTTTGCCAGAAAATTAAGAAATATTCCTTGGGGCCTGTGTTGTGGCACGGTGGCTTGAGCTGCTGCCTGTGACTTTGGCATCCCATATGGTTGCCAGTTCAAGTCCCTGCTGCTCCACTTTGATCCAGCTCCCTGTTAATGCACCTTCAAAAGCAGTGGAAGATGGCCCAAGAATTTAGGCCCCTGTACTGCGTGGGAGAGCTAAGTGGCGTATTGGGTTCTGGGATTCAGTCTGGCCCAGCTCTGGCTGCTATTAGGCATTTGTGTAGGGCTGGGGGAGATGGATGGTTTTGAAATCAGTGGATGGAACATCTCTGTTGTTCTCTATCTTGTTGCCTCCCCGCCTTTCAAATAAAACTGAAAATAAATAGAACATTTTAAAACAGGAAAAGCAGTAGTCTCTCAATGTAGTCTTTCACTGGATTTAGACAGCTCCATAATGTTGAAAGTGAAACTAAAGGTGGTAATGGAGATGAGAATGGGAATACGAAGCTTGGTGGTGACTACCTGAGAATGTGCCTTGGAATGCCAGACTTGGAATAACCGGAGGGCGATGACAGTATTGAGACCATCACACAAATAATTACTCTATGAAGACAGGGAGAGGAATTTCTTGCCATTTTATCATAAAACTATAGGGAGGGGCTGGTGCTCTCTGCTATGGCCTGGGAAAGCAGTAGAAGTTGACCCAAGTCTTTGGGCCCCTGTACTCGCATGGGAGACCCTGCAGTTCCAGCTGTTGCAGCCAATTGGGGAGTGAGCTGGTAGATGGAAGACCTCTATCTCTCTCTCTCTCTCTCTGTGTGTGTGTGTGTGTAACTCTGACTTTCAAATAAATTAATAAATCTTAAAAAAACAAGACTGTAGGGTTAAAACCCTACTTACTGAGTAGAGTCTCAGGCAGTTGATCTAGAGACAATGGTGGCGTGGTGGTGTGAGCAGTGGGGCGCACAGAGGGCTGAAGTAACAGCTGCAAGAAGCATCTAGAAAAGAAGACCTGCCAGGATCATATCATTCCGCAGGTGTCCTTTTGCTTTTCTGGAAAGCAGAAGGGTTTGATGAAAAGGGTGGTTCTGTCCAACTTGGAAATGTTCTTAAACAAAAAGCAAAACTCTGCGAGGGAATCTTACGAAGGTGATGGAAGGGGATGATGGCCCTGTTGCAGCCAGGCAGAGAGACAGGACTCTCTTGCAACCCAGGACTTGATGCTTAGGCCTCCAGTTTTCATGTAATTTCATGCAGTTTTCAAGGCATAAATCAGAAATAGTGAAGAATGTGATAAAAAAATAAATGGAACTAAAAGCACATGGCAATTGTCACGTGCCTCACACTTTGGACATGTCAGCTCACTCAGTCCTTATAAGAGCTTTATACAGCACACTCTGTAATTGTCTCATGTTCCAATGAGGGGACTAAGGCTTAGAGAGTTCCAGCTTCCCACACTGGCTAAGGGAGAGCATGGACTGGACTCCTAGTCCATTCGGTTCTGATTTTTTCTTTTTAAAATGCTTTGTTTATTTATTTGAAAGTCAGAGTGACAGGGAAGGAAACACACACACACACACACACACCAATATCTTTTATTTGCTGGCTCACTCTTCAAATGCCTGCAGCAGCCAGGGCTGGGCCAGGTCAAAGCCAGGAGCCAGGAACTCCATCTGGGTCTCTGGTGTGGGTAGCAGGGACTCAAGATCTTGGATCATCCTCTGCTGCCTCCCAGGGTGTGCATCAGCAGGAAACTGCATCAGAGGCAGAGCCAGCACTCTGATATGGAATGTGGCCATCCAGAGCCGTGGTTTAACCTGCTGGGCCACCTGTCTGCCCCTGATTTTTAATTTCACTTGCAAAGCTTGTGGGTACGAGTGAAATCAGACAACCCGTATCAATAGCATTATATCTGGTACTTGGTAAATGCTCAGTGACTGTTATTTATAGTTTGTATTAACAATCGCTTACTGGAGATTGTGAGTGTCGGGTCTCCTGCATTGTTTGAAGCCAGAATATCACAGGGGCAGAGGACCTAGCATTCTGTTTGGGAAGAGCCACACTGAGCACGCACCTGTCTGTGCTGTGCTACTTTATGCTTCTCTCATAATTCTGCCATCTAGTCGTGCTAGAATTTCCACACAGCCACAGGCTTGTTTAACCACCCCCAACTCACAAGCTGTCCTGACTCAGCAACATGGGAAGGAAGTAGACGATCCTTCCTTCTGCTCACATTTCTAATTTCTCCATGAAAATTTCCTCTGGCTGCTTCTCTCTCTCTTTTGAGAATTACAGATTTTTTTAAAAAATTTACTTAAGGTATACAAATGTCATGTATTTCATGTACACAGTTTTAGGAACATGGTGAGACTTCCCACGTTACCTTCCCTCCCCCCTTGCTCCCACCTTTCTTCCTCCTCCCTCTCTTAATTTTTGCAATAATCTACTTTCAGTTTACTTTACATCATAAGATTAATCCTACACTGAATGGAGTTCAACAAATAGTATGAAGAAAAAAACACTGTTCCCAACAGTTGAGACAAGGGCTGTAAACAATCATAGAATCTCAAAGTGTCCATTTCACCCCATTCATTACATTTTTGGTACTTTATTAGTCATCACAGATCAGGGAGAACATTTGGTATTTGTCTTTTGGGGCTGGGTTATTTCAATAAGTATAATAGTTCTCCAGTTTCATCGACTTTGTTGCAAAAGACAGGATTTCTTTCTTATTTATGGCTGAGTAGCATCCCATAGTGTATATCTGCCATAATTTCTTTATCCAGTCATCAGTTGATGGACCTCTGGGTGGATTCCCTATTTTAGATGCTGTGAATTGTGCTGCAGTGAACACAGGGGTACAGATCACTCTTTCATATGCTGATTTCTTTTTCTTTGGGTAAATACCTGGGAGTAGGATTGCTGGGTCATATGGTAGATCTATTTTCAGCTTTCTGAGGTATGTCCACACTGTCTTCCAAAATGGCTGTCCTAGATTACATTCCCATGAACAGTGGATCAGGGTGCCTTTTCCCCAGATCCTCATCTGGCTTCTTTTTGGATGGCTTGGTTGCTGCAGGTGACATGAGCAATATTTGCCACCAAAGCACCTGTGTTCTTCATGCCCAACGGCAGCCTATTTCAAATGATATAAACAATGTAATCCTAAATTACTCATTTTGGAAATGCGTATGCAAACAAACACAGATTTTAGGCCTCATTTGGGAGACAAGAACATTGAGATTCATGTTCCCTTTGATTTTATCAGTAATTTATCAGATTGAGAAAATTAGTGGGACTTATTTAGCTGTGGATGAGGAAGGCTGGAGCTGGCAGTTCGTTATCCCAGCCTGTGCTGAATGAATCACTCCACATCTATCTGTTTTCGTGTTCATATCTGTAATGCTGGTCTGCCTTAGGACATAGTTTGCAAGACTTTTGAGTACTTTCTTGTACAATGCAAAAGAAAACTGGCTTAGGAGGAAGTGAAAGGTGCTCCACTCAACTTTTTAGTTTTTTTTTTTTTTAAGATTTATTTATTTATTTGAAAGTCAGAGTTACACAGAGAGAGGAGAGGCAGAGAGAAAAAGAGAGAGAGAGAGAGGTCTTCCATCTGATGGTTCATTCCCCAAATGGCCACAATGGCTGGAGCTGTGCCGATCCAAAGCCAGGAGCCAGAAGCTTCTTCCAGGTCTCCCATGTGAGTGCAGGGCCCAAGGACTTGGGCCATCTTCCACTGCTTTCCCAGGCCACAGCACAGAGCTGGATAGGAAGTAGAACAACCAGGTCTTGAACCGGTGCCCGTATGGGATGCCAGCATTTCAGGCCAGGGCATTAACCTGCTGCACCACAGCTCTAGCCCCTCAACTTTTTAGGTTTTAAAGATTTATTTGTTGATTTGGTTTAAATGCAGAGTGACAGAGAGAGAGGCAGGGGTGGGGGGAGAGACAGAGTGAGATAGATAGAGGTCCTCGATCTACTGGCAACAGCCAGGGCTGGGTCAGGCCAAAGCCATGAGCCTGGAACTCCATCTGGGTCTCCCACATGGGTAGCAGGGGCCCAAAGCACTTGGGCCACTTCTACTCCCTTCCTAGGGCCATTAGCAAGAAGCTGAATCAGAAATGAATGAGGTAGGACTCAAACCAGCATTCTGACATGGTATGCTGGTATCACAAGCAACAGTGTCACTTGCTGCATTTTGGTCCCTTCATGGCTCAACTTTTGCACTAGTCTTGCTTGAGATCCTCAGTGACCTGGTAGCACCCATGCTGCAGCTTTCTTGTTCACAGGGGCTTGATAGGAAACACGAGGAGAAAATGGGTAAATTCATTGAATAGGATTTTTTGTGGCTATGGTATATTATTTAGAAATGCCCATTGCCCAAAACTCACATTACGGGAGGACAGGAAAGAAAGACTAACCTGTTGGCCAGTAGCTCTTGTAGATTCTCAACATTTCAATCAATGCATCTGAATATTCCAAGCAGTTCACTTGCACCAACACTGTTTCTGGAGCTGTTCTCTGTGGACTGTGCACTAACTACAAGACAGCACGTTTCAGATGTGGCTGCAAGAAGATTTCTTCAAAATCAAAGGGCTCCTAAGGCAGTGTTATCTCAGTGTGGAGGTGTGAGCAGAATTTGTATCTGTGGGGGCTGTTTTTCAATGACAGAGATGTATTTATTTAAGTGAAGGGTTTTATAATTGAAAAGTTATGCTTATTTAACTGTCAAGCAAGCTGTTATTTGATGTGTGGATATATAATGATGCATGTTTAAAATCCCTTCCATGGCTCCAAAATTCATGTTTCAGATTGCCACTGGGGAACTGGCTGATCATTATATGGAGTCTTAGCTCCTTTGAGAGGAAGAGATGACAAAAGGAAAGAATGCTAAGAAAATAATTGGTGTGATAGAGTGATGCTATTTTCCCAAGCATGGTATGGGTACTTTACCTTATTTTGAAAAGTCTCCGTTTGTGCTGTGATTTTAAGGAGATACAACATTCATCCTATGGGGGTTGGTTCATTGTGGGTAGTGGTCCATTCTGCCATGGGGTCATCGAAAAAGCAGTGGCAGAAGACACCTCACATACATACATGAAGAAACCTTTCTTGGGATACTCACCATTTACCTTGATTATTTGGAACTGGGTTTTCAATAAAACAGTCTCCTGTGAGCTTAATAGCCACTGGAGAAAGGGATTATAGCAGAGGAAAAAGAATGAAAAACAAAAAAGATGTACTTTAGAAACACAGGTCCTATGTTTTGAGCTGAGCTTCTGTATTCTCTATTTTGAATCGAACATTGCAACACTTAATGTAGTGTAGCTTGTTTTTTTTTTTTTTTTTTCTGCACCCAAGGGCCCAAGAGTGACAGGGAGCGAGGCCATTGAAGATTGCAGTGGAAACGCCTCTCCATGGCACTGGTTGGAGCAGACCATAAAAGAAGGGAAAAGTTAATTGTGCTCATTGCAGAGGTTGTGCTGTGTCAGCACAAGCATTGTCTATTTTAATGCAGGTCTTGGCCAGGGTCCTGTGAGCCATTAATTAATATTATGCATTAGCTGTCAGCAGGTAAACAGGGGTGCTAGATTTTACCATTCCTCTGTGAAGCTAAACTGTGGATTTAAAATTGTGTTCCTAATGGAGATCATGATGGTGTGTCTTGCCTTTGGGAGCACATAACCTTCTAGGTTACACTGATGTCTAGGTTGTTTCTCCAACTGTGAATGAATTGAATTGAACTGAATTGAATTGAAGTAAAATGAATTGCTTCTCAAGAAGAGTTCCGGATTCTCTTTTCTTCTTTAACTGTCCACTCTACTTGCTGGATGTTTTACTGAGGTTCTTCATGGTGCCTGTCCTTTAGTTTCTGGTGCTAAACTCGCTCTCCACTACTTTTGAGGGATGATTTATGGCTGGTTTGTATCATCTGTGCCAGGGATTGGGAAACAAGCAGTTTCTTTTCATAAAATCCATAAGCAATGCTTGAAATGATCCTGTTGTAGACAATGTGGAAAGACTGTATGATTTCTTTTCCTAGGGAATTTCAGAGTGCAAGTACAAAATTACTCTCAAATCTGAATCCACAGCCTACATTCCCTCAGAGATCTTTTAAACTGCTCAGTGCAGAAATGGAGGTAATTTGAGAGTTGGGGGGAAGAAGGGCCCACCTCATTAAAGTTCACCGCTGAACTCTATTGTTTCTCCCAGCTCTCCCATTTATGGGGCTGACATCACCCAGAGATGAGAGAGAAGTTTTTGTGGCACTGTTTCAAAAGCCAAACACCTCTTAGTTAGTCACTAAGTTAATAACAACACAAGAACTGTTAAAGGTATACCAAGCTCGCTAGAACCAGAATTACAACAGAGCAACTTCTTGCTGTGCCCGGAGGGGAGAAAGCTGAACAAACCAGGGCATCCAGCTGGACCACAAGTGGATAGAAGTGACATGGAGACGGCTTCATGGAGACCTAGACCCGAGGTGCTCAGCGGAGGATGGCAGCAGGTGGGATGTTCTCATCTCTGCCCATAAGAGCTTGGGTCCATGTCAGGATGGGGCATTCCTCTTATGCCCGGCTTTGGACCAGGCACAGTCTCCTTTGAATTTTCTCCCTTTTTTGCACCTGTGCTAATGGAAGAGCTTCTGCTTAGAGTCAAGCTGGATGTTGAACAATAAAAAGTTCAACTTACTTTCAAGACATGCCCTTTCTCATGCCTGCCCCTAATCACAAATGATGTTTTTCTTTTCGTATGGTGAATTATGGTATTTCTATCTCTTTAAAGTCAATTTTTGTAAAAAGAAAGAAAATACATAAAATGGAAAGTCAAAGACAATCTTCTTACCATTAAAATGTCCAAAAGTCATTCTATTTAAGACTCTGTCTACTGCTTTTTTTTTTTTCCAAAGGAGTTGTTCTGAATTGCTGAGAGATATTTTATGTTTTTGCAGCTGTATGGCTTTAAGACAGGCATAGAATCATTATTGGCGTTTCACACTGAACTTCATGTTTTTATAGGTGTGTAAATGTGTTATCGAAGATATTTTGGCATTTACCAAAGACTCAAGTTTGTAGACTTTAGTTAAGGTGATCTGCTACTTTTTTCCCACCTGATTTCTTGAAAGAGAAGAAACAGTTTACTTGACAGGTGTGCTGGATTTTTGCACTAAGTCTTCCACAACATTTATTCTGCTTGAGGTTGTTTACGCTAAAAAGCTGAAATTCCAGGGCTCATGACAGGATTCTTTTCCTTTGCCCTCCCCTCTGGCCATGGTAGGTCTCGTGTTTTCTGTGAATATTATTGCTTCACTCCCGTTTCTCCTGAAGCATTATTTTCACGTTGTTTCAGATTTCCCTGACCCAACATAAGCAATGAATCCAGAACCTGGCCATGTATCAGCATTATGTGGGGGGAGGCCTAGGAACCTGTATTTTAAAGTATTTCTAGATGATTCTGGTGGGAATCAGTGATGTGGAGTAGGTGTGTGCCTAGTCAGGGAGGGGAAGTGGGGGTCTTGGGGTGGCCCTCTTAGGGAAGTTCAGGTCTAATCAGTGGTTCTCTTATATTTGGATTACACAAATGTTACTGAATACCCACTGTGTGCTGGCGCCTTGCCAGGTGCTAGGCTGCTGAAATGAATAAGAGCAGTTCTATCTCGGGTGTTCTCATAGTCTAGTAAGGGAGACAGACAGGCAAACAGACATTTTCCATTTCATGTGGTTGTGCTGAGACAGAGGTGAGTGCTACGTGTGACGGAAGAACTTTAGCTGGGCTCAGGGGTTGAGAAGGCTTCCTGGAGGTGAACATACCTCAGTTGAACCTCAAAAGGCAGCAGGACCTGATGAATGGGAGAGGCCAGAGGGCTAGCTTGAGCAAGAGCAATGTGTGAGAGGGAGCTGGGAATGATGGGAGACGAGGAGAAGGGTGTAGGAGAAGAAACCAATGAAATTGCCTGCTTTGGTCAAGGGCAATGCACAAGCAGTGCTCAGCATTTATTTTTGTACTGAGACATCTGCCTCTTATTTATCCTTTAGAATTGACACTGGGCTTATTTCTCTGTCACTGGGAACCTAAGAGGACAGATGGATAAGTCTGGCATGAAATGATCAGTCCTGGTACAATTTTAGCCAAACTGACATATTATGCATGTATTATATTATATTAATATGCATTACTACTTATTTATTGGCTTATTTTCAATCTCTATTTCCATCTACTTGAAAGGCAGAGTGACATGAGAGATGGGGGTGGGTGGTATGGTGGACAGAAACCTTCTACCTGCTTGTTCACTCCCCAAATATCTGCATCAACCAGGACTGGGCCAGACTGAAGCCTGGAACTCCATCCGTGTGTCCCATGTGGATGGGCAGAGGCCCAAACACTGGAACCATCATCTGCTTCCTCCCAGGATGCATTATCAGGAGGATGAATTGGAAACAACCTAGCCAGCCCTCAAACTGCACTCTGATATTGAGGCAGGTGTCCCGAGTAGCAGCATAGCCTACTGTGCTGCAGAGCCTGCTCTATCGCTATGTATAACGTTAATAAGAATAGCCATGTATAATGAATGCTACTATGTGCAAAGCCCTATCCTGTACAGTTTACATGCATCAGTGTATTGACTCCTTGAAAAATCCTTAGGAGGGAATTGCTAAGACATAGAGTTGGCGAAGCTACGTAGTGAAGATTGATTTTTATTTTTATATTGCTTGTTTTCAGCTACATCTCACTCCCAACAAGTAATCTGTGGGTGTAGATTCTATATTCTGGACTGCTGTATCTGTGTTATTGTTTTTCTGTAAGATATCTCTGCAATATTTCTTGGGGTTTGGCTCTGCATCTATATGAGGCATAAACACCTCTAAAGGACACATGTTAACAGTCTTTTATTATGACATACATTTATACAATGCTTGCAGGTAGATATGAGCCATTGGTACTTGGAATTCATTCTAACCCCCTCTTCTGCTGCGTTTTCCTGAATTACAGACACCAGACAGCTCAAAAACACAAGACCAGACTCCCTTGCAGCTAAGGTTTCCAGATGCAAATTAGGTTTCACTTTTCAGACGTATTCATATGAGAGTTGGATGGGAGAAGTAGAACAGAGAATGTTTTCTTGTTTCTTTGACCATTTTCTCCACCATGAATCTGATTGATGAAGATGTGGAGATTTTCAGCTGCAAAATTCTTGTATCTATTCATTGACTTTGTGTGCCTAAGAGGCACTTGCATCCAGGGTGGTGGGCAAGATCCTAACCCAAGCTTTCTGGCCCCTAACTGACAGGACTGCTGCCTGATTTCTGTAGATTGAGTGGTGGCCTCATGATCCCCTCCTCCCTTATGTGACAGGTCAGTTCTGTGATGCTATAGAGATATTTCTTGCAGCTAAGCCCAGGACCCACTCCTTCAGCTGCTCCTAGAGATTTTAAAGCACCAAATTGCATGCCTAACACACCCAACTTGTTCTGCTTCCTGTGTTGAATCCCTTACCGGTTTAGTCATCTACCAATGGATTTTGCATGCATTCTTTTATCTCATTTATGTAATAAAGAGACATTGAAGACTTGCCATGTGTAGGCCACTCTGTTGGCTGTATGTCTATGTGTCTATGTGACACGTAGGAGAAAGAAAAAGGTGTAGTTCCTGGCCTCAAGGATCTTATAGTCTGTGTAGGAGATACAGCCAGTCAACCAACAGCAATGAGTGTGTAGAGGTGTCCTTATGACATCGTATAGGGGCGTGCAATCCAGATCAGGGGAAACAGAGTTCAGACGAGGACTTCTGCAGAGAATGGAACACAACACCCATAACATCCTTCAAGAACAAACGGCACATGACAGAGGTGTTGAATGCACTCTCCTTTGAGGTAGGTAGAGAACCAACATACAGACTTCATTTTATAGAAGAGGAAATGTCATTTACATGGCTTGTCCAGATGGTAAGTGACACAGCAAAGAGTTATGATCTGATTCCTGGGATATAAAATCCTATCCCCAGAGACCTCAACCAACCAAAGGCCCATTTAGAAATGGGTTAATTCCCTTCAGTTGTTTGTAGCCACTTGGCTATGAGACTTTTCCTTTGTAAATTTAGAAGGGAAGATAGGCAGAGGAGTAAATTAGAAAAAAAAAAAAAAAAAAAAAAAAAGAGGAACTTCGAGAAAACTCTGGGTTAGAATCTCAACTCTCTAACTGTAGCATGACCTTGGTCAAGTCACTTAAACACCCTGTGCCTTAGTCCTGTCATCTCAGAAAGGAGGATAGCAAAGTTGAGATCTCATGGGTGGGAGGAGCCATGAGGATGAAGTGGGACAAGTTATGAGCAGTACCTGACACAGAGGAGTCTTTCAACACTTGATGATTGTGATGCATATTATTCATATCATTGTTGGGAAAAGTTCAGTGAAGAGGACAGGTACCAGTAGAGATAGGACAATGGCTTGAAAGCCCAGATCTAGAAAGGGAAGGAGAAACTAATGTTCAATATTAGAGATTTTTTTGCCCCTCCATAGAATCATAGATTGTTAGAACTGGAAGAAACCTTAGTTCTGGTTTTGAAATTGCTCTACATCTACTACTCTGTGCATTCGAAGACCCGTTCACCCAGGAGAACTCTCAGAGTTATAGTCACATTCAATGAGAGAAAATGAACATAATTCTATTCAAACAAAGTAGAATAAAACCCATCAATGTTTGTGTTACACTCTCATAAATATATGTTTAGAATTATAGCCATATAATCCTATTTTTTTAGGATTTCAAAAAATGGAAATTATAACAGAAATAATAAAAAAAAAAACAAACCAAAATACTCCACAGTGTAAAATGTAAAGGCTAGAGGTGGGTGCTGTGTCATAGTGAGTTAAACTGCTTGGGACAGTAGTATCCCACATCAGAGTGCCTGGGAGTGAGTCCTAACTCTGTTTCTAATCCAGCTTCCTGCGAATGAGCACCCTGGGAGACAGCAGGTGATGGCTCAAGAACTTGGGTCCATGTCACCCATGTGGGAGCCCGAGATGGAGCTCCTGGCTCCTGGCTTTGGTCTGGTCCATCCTTGGCTGTTGTGGCCATTTGGAGAGTGAATCAGCAGAGAGAAGACCACTCTCTGTCTCTCTCTGACTTTCAAATAAATAAACTTCAAAAAGTATAATTTAGCAATCAATGAATTATAAGGCAAACACTTGTGTAGACACACTGGGTTAAGAAAGAAAACTTTGCCACTCACCCTAGAAGCCTGTCACAACCCAAAGTGTGATGATGATTCTGTCTGGATGATGAATGCTTCCACACTTTTTCTTTCCTTTGTAGTTTTATCACCCAAATGTGTGTCCCTAATCACCAAACTAAAGTTTAGCTCTGTTTAAAAATTTTTAAACTGTGTGTTTTTTTTTTTTGAAAAAGATTTATTTATTTGAAAAGCAGAGTTAGAGAGAGAGAGAGAGAGAGAGAGAGAGAGATCTTCCATCTGCTGGTTCACTCCCCAAGTGATCCCAACAGTCAGAGCTGGGCTGGGTTGATCCAAAGCCAGGAGCCAGGAGCTTCTTCCGGGTCTCTCATGTGTGTGTGTGTGTTTTGACAGGCAGAGCTAGACAGTGAGAGAGAGAGACAGAGAGAAAGGTCTTTCTTCCGTTAGGTGACCCCCCAAATGGCTGCTACGGCTGTCGTGCTGTGCCGATCCGAAGCCATCCTCCACTGCCCTCCTGGGCCACAATAGAGAGCTGGACCAGAAGAGGAGCAACAGGGACAGAATCTGGCACCCTGACCGGGACTAGAACCCAGGGTGCCAGCACCACAGGCAGAGGATTAGCCTAGTGAGCCGTGGCGCCGGCCTGTGTGTGTGTGTGGGGTTTTAAAAGCTCCTTGAGATACTTTTCTGTGAGCCCACAGAACACTGAATAATTACTGGTGCTGATGTGGTTACTGCAGTGAGAAAAGCCTAACCTGGGATGAAGAATTGAGAGAACATTCTCTCTCTCTCTCTCTCTCTCTCTCTCTCTCTCTCTGTGTGTGTGTGTGTGTCACCAGGCAGGAGCAGGGTGTCCTGTAGAAGACATTTGAGACGCTTCCACAGGCACTTGAGGACCTCTGCGACTTGGCAGGTGCCACTGGGTGTTTTCAGGCGGGCTCCGCCCTGTACCTGCCAACCACAAGGCCTTTGGGCTGAGGGTGGGGGAGTCGAAGGAAGGGCCAGCGCTCACCTTTCCTGTTGCAGAAAAGATTGAAAACAGAAGAGAGAATGAGAGCAAGCCAGGCAAAAAATATGAGGGGGAAAGAGGAAAAGAAACCCATATAAGCTTTTCTCGTGGGGCTGGCTGCTCCAACTCTTAGAAAAACTCACAGAGATGGAGGTGTGAATCAGATTTGCAAAAGGGCAATAACGACAAGGTTCCGCTCTCCTGGCTCAGCTTGCTAAGTTTCCCTGTTCATTTTATATTCTTAAAAAAAAAAAAGAAACAAAAAAGAGTTTCTGGCTGCAGTTATGTGACATGGCAAAGCCACGGAGCGGCTGCACATACAAAGAGGGGAAAAAACCAACCACCCGGCCAAGTACCAGGCTTGTATTCTCTTTGTGTGGGCAGGAGGGTTTATTATTATTTTATTTTTATTTCATACATCATTAAAATGCTTTGGCTTTCCCCCCAAGTCAGCATATTTTAAAAGTTAATGAGGAACGGCAAACACTAAAGAAAAATACAATTCTGATTATTTGTAGCAAGGTGCTGTGGAAGGCAGGGCCCAGAGACTTTCTCCAGAAATGCCTTTGATTTTAGGGGAGAGTTCTCTGCCCAGGGATGGAGTAGCTGGAAGTCACGGGCCTCGGATGCTGAGAGCGGATCCTTTCTGTCGCCTGGGGCCAGGCGCTTAAATCCTAGGTGCCTCAGTTTCCCCCTTCGTAAAGTGGGGGTAATAATACTTAATTGCTCCACCATGCTGAGGTAAGGATTAATTAGTTGATGTTGTGAGTGGCTTTGAAGCCAGAAAATGCTACAACAGAGCTAGGCATTATTATTAATAATACATTTCAACCAAGTTGATAATTGCATTGGCCGTCTCCAATGTCCCTGGTAGTTTCACCTGGTGAACTTATTTTTCAGCTTCACTCATTAGAAAAAAATTCAAAGTGGTGTTGCTGGCAGAGGACAGCTGTGGTCGCCCCTGCGAACGTGTGTCTGTCCCTGGTGGAGGTGTCTGTTCTGAGGAATTCAGATGAAGGTTCTGTAACATAGTACATGGCACAGAGGGCTACCTTCTGCTCAGAAGATTTGCCAATGAAGCAAATGCAGTCAGATACGTAGAAGGCGAGAATCTCGCAGATCTGGGAGGTAACCACTTTCCAGAACTGATTCAATTCCTATGCTCTGGACCTAACCACAGAGCAGTTTATCTGTTGTCTGCCTTGGGTTGTTATTTTTTTCCTCCTCGGTCCCTTTTTCTGGCCTCCACCCCTTCCTGTGCTAGGTCACTTCAGGGTGTGTTGGCGTGTGTGGTGTCTCTGGGTTTAAAATCTCTTGCATGACCCATGTTTAACTCCTCCTTTCCTTTTTGTCAACTCAGAGAAGTATTTTTTCATCGCTTCACTCTGACCCATCCCCACCAGAGGAAAAGGTCAGCAAAGCAAAGTGGCAGAGGTTCAAGAAATATGTGTTTTGTGGAGCCAAGTCTTTGAGGTTTCCTGAGTTGCTGATGGTGAACCTAGTGCAGTATCCTAGTGACTGCTTAGGCTGTGCGGTTCAACAGTCACCCAGAGCCCATGCGCCTGACCAGCATGTGGGCGTGTATGTGTGGTGCAGGATTGTATTAGCCTGTTTTCTGTTATTACAGTGGAATTCCAGAGGCCAGGTGCTTTCTACAGAAGAGAGGTTTACTCAGTGCAGCGTTCTGCAGGTTCAAGGCCATCACCTGGGCTGTGGTGAAGACCTCATGGTGAGGGTCATCACGAGTGTGGAGTTTATGGAAGAGGTAGAGATCACATCGCAAGACAGGAGGCCTGATCGAGGGCAGTGGACAGGCTCACTGTTTTATGGCAATTCCCCCTATGCAAGCTAACTCAAGGTCCCATGAAAATGACCTTAATCCCCTCTGAGGGCAACATCCCTTATGACCTGCTGGGCTCCTGCTACGCCCCACCTTCCTGCTATCACCATGCTGAGGACCAAGTTTCCAACATTGGGGCCTTTCGGGGAGATGCTCAAACTCTATCCAGCCCATAGCAATGATTTTCCCAAAAGGAGCATTTTGTTCTTGTCTAGTGGTACTCTCACCAGTGATTCTCAAAGTGAAGTCCCCAGACTAGCGCATCGGCATCACTTGGGAGTTGGGTGGATGTGTAGAATTTCAAGCCTCAGGACCACAGATCTAGTTCAGTCCTCTCTTGAGATTTTATTTACTTATTTGAGAGGTACTGTTACAGACAGAGAGAGGGAGAGACAAAGAGAAAGGTCCTCCTTCTGCTGGAGCAGCAGGAGCTGCGCCGATCCAAAACCAGGAGCCAGGAGCTTCTTCCAGGTCTCCCACATGGGTGCAGGGGCCCAAGCACTTGGGCCATCTTCTACTGCTTTCCCAGGCCATAGCAGAGAACTGAATCAGAAGTGGAGCAGCTGGGACTAGAACCAGTGTCTATATGGGATGCTGGTGCTGAAGAAAGAGGCTTAGCCTACTATGGCACAGCACCAGCCCCCTCAGTCCACTCTGTCAGTGACAAACTCCAGAGAGCATGAGCTAAAGGCTGTAGTCAGTAGCCATGCAGCTAAGCAGTGGAGCAACACAACCCGTGCCAGACTTCTGGGCCTTCACCTCTGAGGCGACTTTTTTTTTTCCTGGCAAATCAGAGTGATCCCCTTACAATTGGTAGCAGAGAGCTGAGAAGGAAGGCGTAGGCCGTTCAATATTGCCTTTCCTGAACTTCTAACCATGCTCCCTGACTCCAGGCGGCTTGTCCAAGCCATGCTAAGACCTGTTTACCAGCTGTGTGGCTCAAGTGAACACTTAACATGCACCTGACATTGCGAAGTTGCTGTCAGTTGTTGCTAGCGTTGATTCTGAGGTCAACTGGATGCTCTAGGAGGAGAGATCATGCCTCCATATTTTCATCTTCTTTCTACGGCTCTCACAGTAGCAGGTGCTAGTGGAGTTTTGTAGGTTTGTCACTAGAGCCATATAACCCAGAGACCACCATTGCTTCCTGATGGACAGACTCTTGGACCATGTTGGGGTGATATAGAGATGAAGGCCATCAGGCTTTGTCTTCACTGTAGCCACATATGTTTGGGTGTTGAATGTCAGGTTCACCTGTTTGGCAAGACCTTTATGAGGATACAACTTTGCAATCATCCAGAGGATTTTTTTTAAGATTTATTTATTTATTTGAAAGTCAGAGTTACACAGAGAGAGGAGAGGCAGAGAGATAGATAGATAGATAGAGAGAGAGAGAGAGAGAGAGAGAGAGGTCTTCCATCTACTGGTTCACTCCTCAATCGGCTGCAATGGCCAGAGCTGTGCTGACCTGAAGCCAGGAGCCAGCAGCTTCTTCTGGGTCTCCCAAGCGGGTGCAGGAGCCCAAGAACTTGGGCCATCTTCTACTGCTTTCCCAGGCCACAGCGAAGAGCTGGATCAGAAATGGAGCATCTAGGACTCGAACCGCACCCATATGGGATGCTGGCATTGCAGGCGGTGGTCTTACCAATTACACCACACCACAGTGCCAGTCCCCAGATTTGTTTTTTAAAAGGGCCATGTGCACTAAATATCAGGAAGATTACTTTATATACCCCAGTTTCATTATACATTGTGTCTGTATTATGTACCACACAGTCAACCAACACAGATTTGTGGACTGCTCCCCACATACTCAGATGTTCCGAACCTTACTTGCTGGCAACTGGAAGCTCTCAGCTCAAGTCCTGTGTCCTTGACTTTGGGAAAGGCTGTGATTTAATTGTGAGAACCCTTGATTTCCTTAAGCAGATTCTAGAGCCTGATTTGAGTAATTTGACTTTGAGTAATTCAAGCCTTAGGGCTTGATACTGCCCTTTGAGAATGATAAATAGGAACAACCATGACAAGACTGCTGCTTTTGCCCAGGATCTCTCCATCTGCAGGACTCTCAAGTGCCTACAATCTCGAGCTGATATCCTGGGGATAACAGTAATTAGAATCTTCAAAGTACTTCGCAAAGGTTTATTAGCAGCTCTCAGGGAGAAGAGGGAGAGAGGAGGAAGAAATGACACGGGATCGTTCCCATTTTGCAGGCCTGGGAAATTAAGGCAGAGAAATGAGATGCTTTGTCTACAATCACATGCTGAAAGCTGATTTTTCTTTAAGATTTCTTTTTTATTTGTTTGCAAGTCAGAGTTACACAGAGAGAAACAGAGAGAGAGAGAGAGAGAGAGAGAGAGAGAGAGAGAGATCTTGCATCTGCTGGTTCACTTTCCAGATGGCTGCAATGGCCAAGGCTGGATCAAGCTAAATCCAGGAGCCAGGAGCTTCTTCTAGGTCTCCCACATTGGTGCAGGGGCCCAAGTACTAGGGCCATTTCCACTGCTTTCCCAGGCACATTAGCAGGGAGCTGGAATGGAAGTGAAGCAACTGGGACTCGAACTGGTGTCCATATGGGATGCTGGTGTTGCAGGCAGCAGCTTTGCCCACTATGCCACAGGGCTGGCCCCTGGAAACCAAGTTTCAAACGGAAGTGGCTTACTTTCCCATAAATCTGGGAAGTCTGTAGAAAGATGTAAGTTGTCATTGTATATCAGGGTTTTTCGAATTCTGTGTCACTGACATTTTAGATCAGATAATTTGTGTGTGTGTGTGAGTGTGTGCTGCAGTACTGTCCTTTGTACTGCAGCATGTGTAGCACCGATGCCAGCAGCAATGCCTGATCCCAGCTGTGATGACCAAAAACACCCCCAGACATCACCAAGTGTTCCCTGCAGGGGGGAACGGCTCAGGTTGAGAACCACTGTTTTAGACCAAAATGAATGAAACACACATTCTGCATAGGAAGCTACCGCTGGTTCCCACTTCTCCTGGGTGTTGGCGTGTACTGTGTGAATAGCAGCGTCGCTTCTATAGAGAGCGCACTCCCTCAGGGGCATGCTCAAGCACACACGAGCCAGAAGAGAGAATGTTTCAGGTGGAGAAGTCTCTGAGTTCCAGGGGCTGCGCTTACATTTTGGACTGGGAATCATACTCCCCCACTCCGCACTAGAAGTCAGTCTATGATTTTAGAGAACGCAATAGATATATGAGGAATGCCGTAACGTTTTGTCCTTGGAGCATGAATCCATCCCGTTGACACTTGGGGCTATTGAGGAACCTTCTGTTTCAAGGAGATTGACCATCCTGGAGGATGTCTGAGATAAGACCCTTACCTAAGAGTCTCCTCACCTTATGATAACCAAGATTTAGCAATAAGCCACGGGGGCTTGTGCAGAGCTAGCCAGGGATGGGTGTTATAGAATATCAAGAGGAAAAAGGAAGGGTTGTTGCTTTAAGCACCATGGCTGGAAGAACAAGTTGGCTTGCGGGTGGAAGAGTTAAGCCAATGTGTGTGAGAACACACGGTGCGGGTTGCTGACAGACCTCGTAGGGAAGTGTGCAAACCCAGTGTCCTGTTACCTGTTGCCTAGCACAGAGCGACATTTTCCTGGGGAGGCCCTCTGTAGGTAGGCGGCAGCTAGCGGGCTTTCCTATGAAGTCAGAAGAAAAAGTCTCCCCCCAGATGGGGCTGGGGCCGGTGCCTCTGCTCGGGTGTCCTTTCCTCTTCTCCGATTGAGTCTGCCGTCTAGACTGGGCCCACTCACAAGGCCCCATTACTCAGTTCAGGGTGAATTCCCCCCCAAGACTGGTTTCCGTGGTGTGTGTGGGGCTTGTGGGCCTTTCTGCACCTTGACTGCTGTAGTGGGTTTGTCCCTTTTTTTTTTTTTCACAGAAAAGAAAGGAAGATTTGCCTTCATCAGCTCTTTTGTTTTTCTGGAGAGAAGATGTCCTAGGAGTGTGAAGCCCAGAAGCTAAAAACACAACTGATGGGTGCCTTTTGGGTTTGGGTTTGGAGTGCAAATGCAGACGGAGGGTCAGAGAGACCAGATTTCCCAGAATAAAACAATCGGGAGTACGAAAAGTGAGAGCTTAGCCCGACTTCCCAAAGTGCTGAGTGAAAATATTTCCAGTGTGCGGATTTTGTCTCTCCAAGAAGAATAAGGCAGGCATCACTCTTTTAAAAAGAGTAGTAGAGAGCTGTAACTGAGATGCAATATACTACGCGTGTCTGTGTGTGTGCAATTTTATCTTCTGACAAATTTGTACCCCCGGGAAACCATCACTAGAGTCAAGACGGTGACCAGAAATCTTCTCCAAGGTTCCTCATGCCTCTTGGGAATTCTTCTCTCCTGCACGCCCACCGCTCTTCCCACGCAGCTCCAAGCAACCAGTGCTCTGTTTTCTGCCATTGTAGATTGGTTTCTGGAGTTTCATGAACTGGTATTGTTTTCTGTTTTTCTGGCTTTTCTCAGTCGCCTAGTGCTTTTGAGACATATCACTGTGGTGTATACCAACAGTCCTTTCCTCTTTATTGCTGGGCGTTGTTCCACTGGATGGACACACCATAATTTTTTATATCATTCAACTACTGATGAACATTTGAGTTTTTTTCTTGTCTGAGGCTGTTATAAATGAAGTTGCCATGTGCATACACATGCAAGTATGCTCATACTCTTTCACTTGTGTTGATATTTTTATCTAAGTGAATATCTGGGAGGAGGATCGATGGACTAGAAGTGAGGTATGTATTTAACTTTGTAAGCAACTACCAAAAGCTCTCCAGGGATGGCATCATGTTGTATCCGGAGATGGCTTCTTAATCTTTCTTGGAGGGAAGGCATCAACAAAGCTAACATGGTTGATGAGAGTGCAAGTACACATGTCAGTATCTGGAAATGGGGCTCGCGCTGTGGTGTAGCCGGTAAAGCCACTGTCTGCAGTGCTGGCATCCTGTATGGGAGCCGGTTCAAGTCCTGGCTGCTCCACTTCCAACCCAGCTCTCTGCCATGGCCTGCGAAAGTAATAGAAGATGACCCAAGTCCTTGGGCCCTTGCACTCCTTCAGGAGACCCGGAAGAAGCTCCTGGCTCCTGGCTTTGGATCAATGCAGCTCCAACTGTTGTGGCCAGTTGGGGAGTGAACCAGTGGATGGAAGACCTCTCTCTCTCTATTTTTTTTCTCTCTCTCTCTCCTTCTCTCTCTGCATCTCTGTAACTCTGCCTTTCAAATAAATAAATCCTCCTTTTTTTAAAAAAAATATTTGGGCCAGTGCCGCAGCTCACTAGGCTAATCCTCCACCTGCAGCACTGGCACCCCGGGTTCTAGTCCCGGTCAGGGCACAGGATTCTGTCCCAGTTGCTCCTCTTCCTGTCCAGCTCTCTGCTGTGGCCCAGGAGTGCAGTGGAGGATGGCCCAAGTGCTTGGGCCCTGCACCTGCATGGGAGACCAGGAGAAGCACCTGGCTCCTGGCTTCAGATCAGCGCAATGTGCTGGCCGCAGCAGCCTTTGGGGGGTGAACCAACGGAAAAGGAAGACCTCTCTCTCTCTCTCTCTCACTGTCCACTCTGCCTGCCCAAAAAGAAAAATATTTGGAAGTCTCTGCGTGACGTCTACCCCATAGCAACTGGTTGACTAGCCTAGCTTTCTCCTTCTTTCTCACTTAGGAGGGAGTGCATATTTTGGTATTTATTTCTGCCAGGAGAAATGGTCTCAAAAATCAGTAAATGCTGCTGACACTTCTCTAGAACAGATCATCCCCTCCAGAGAGGAAGATTTGGGAGGGAAAACGCTGCTCACTTCCTTACTTGAGATGCCGAAGATGACCCAGTTGGATTATTCAGGCTTAGGTCCTGAGAGTTCACACCCTCAGTTCCACATGTAGCATTAGAACCCTGACCTCTGGGGGGAAACCAAAACTCCAGGCAAGTCGTAACTGAAACAGAAGTATATTTTTCCAAGTGATATCATGTGGCTCACTTTACATTCCCAAGGGAGCAGATAATTGCAAAACCTCAATTTGTCTTTCTACTGCACGCATCAGGCCTAGAGGTAAAATGACCCCATGCTATTGTTGTGTCTCACTGATTTTCCAGCTCTGTCCTAGAAGGCTGAGGATGGGCACCAGGATTGCATCTGAAGGCACAACGTGAGCGCACCACTTCAGCGTCAGCATTTGTGGTAGAGATTGCTGGTAACACGCAGACCACACAGGTCAGCTTTGCAGGATGAGCAAAGCTGCGGCGCGCACCAGGGCTGTCAGGGCAGAAGTGGAAGCCTGTTTGGCCTCCTTTCTCGTGCTTAAGAGGAGAAGGAGGACTCCGCTGTCATTCTGTGTTTTTCAAGGAAGAGGTGAAAGAAGTAGAATTCTTCTGCCAACCCTGAACCAACATTTTGGCTTAGCTCTTGATTCTGAGTGGCGCAGGAACCGGATTTTAGATAAAGAAGAGACGTTTGTGTTACCTTGCAAGGCAGGAAATGGTTTTCTGGTCCTGGGATTCCTCCTCTGAGTGTGTGGGTGTCATGATTTCCTGTTTCTTTTTTCTTTCTTCTTTAAACGTTTACATTTAGAAAATACATTTAATGCCCTGAATCCTTTTCTTATAAATGCCAATATAGACATCAAAATTAGCCTTCATTTTAGGAGTCTTAAGAAGACCGTCTTTAATCTCCTTTTTGGTTAGCCTGTCAAGTAGACCGTGCACAGTGCCTCTTCCTTGGAGAAGATGAACGTTGTCAGGCTGTTCAATGGAGAAGACAGCTCTAACTGGCTGCTAAAGCAAGCACACACTCCAGCAGCTGTGGTTGTAATTATTTTTTTTTTTTTACCAATTCCACAAAGAGAGATAAGTGATAGAGATCAAGCCACCACCATCATCATATTATTATTAAATATAACTTTCCATATTTCATTCTAAACAAGAAGCAATAGGTTGTGTCATTGTAAACACCTTTTGGGGAAAGCACTGTGCCTTTTCCTTTTTTTTAAAGATTAAAATAATTCTGATCTATTTTGTAATCGATTGATTGATTTGAAAGGCAGAATGACAGCGAGAAAGGAAGAGATTGAAAGAGACAAAGATCTTCCGTCCACTGGGTCACTCCCTACATGGCTGAGACAATGGGGGCTGGGCTGAGCTGAAGCCAGGAGCCAGGAACTCCATCTGGGTCTCTCATGGGAGCGGCACAATGGCAGGGAGGTAGATGAGAAGTAGAGCAGCCGGGACTCACGCTGGCGTTGATACAGGATGCAGGTGTTACCATGGCAGCTTAACCCATTGTGCCACAACCCCAGCCCCATCTTACTGAGTCCTTAATGTAACCAATATGAGTTCAAGTTCAATGCCACAGTTCCCGTCAGGGTATGGAGGATTTTTACAACACAGATCAGCAGGCCCCTTCCCAATAGTTCCTGGTTCCATAGACTGGGATAGGGCTTGGTATTTTGTATTTCTAACAAGTTCCCAGCTGACACTGATGCTGTTGCCTGGAGGATTGCCTTTCGGGAATCACTGTTCTAGTGCAAACAGTCATACTGAGTGTCTGAGTGCTAAGTCTATACTGAGTGTCTAGAGCACTGAGATTATGAGATTTTTAAGACTTGATGATACTTTGGAGTTTTTTTTTGTTTTTGTTTTTAAAAATATTTATTTATTTATTTGAAAGACAGAGTTATAGAGAGGTAGAAGCAGAGGGAGAAAGAGAGAGATCTTCCATCTGCTGGTTCACTCCCCAAATGGCTGCAACGGCTGGAGTTGAGTTGAACCAAAGCCAGGAGCTTCTTCCAGGTCTCCCATGTGGGTTCAAGGGCCCAAGGACTTGAGTCAACTTCTACTGCTTTCCCAGGCCATACCAGAGAGCTGGATTGGAAGTGGAGTAGCCAGGATTTGAACTGGCGCCCATATGGGATGTCGGCACTGTAGGCAGTGGCTTTTACCTGCTCCACCACAGCACCAGCCCCCTTTGGGGAGTTTTGAGTCCAAGAGTTGACAGGCAAACTTTTTATGTAAAGAGCCAGATAGGCTTTGCCAGCCATTCAGTGTCTGTTGCAATCACTGAGTTCCTACTTAACTCTATGGCTGTCATGTGAAAATGCTGTAGACGTATGCAAACAAATGAGCATGGCAACATCCAAGAAGCTTAATTTACATGGGCAGGCAGTGAGCCAGACATGGCCCATGTCCTTTGTCATCCCTGGTCTAATCTAAGCTCTTATTTTGAAAAGGAAGAGATTAGTTGACAATGATTATCACACAGGTGATCAAATGCATGCCATTTGCCTACTAGCCAGCTCTTTGATGTGAGATAAGATGCTTTACCATAACATCCATAAAATAAGTTGTGTTAGTTATGGACATTAGTTTCCTAGGGCGACTATAGCAAGATCTCATAGGTGGAGTGACAATAATAGAATTTTATTTTCTCATAGTTCTGGATACTGTGTGTCCCAGGTCAAGGTGCCAGCAGGGTTGGTTTCTCTTGAAGCCCCTCTCCTTGTCTTGCAGATGGTAGTCTTCATGTTGGGACATCACATGGTTTTTTTCTCTGTGCAGAGACAACCCTGTAGTTTCATCCTCTTCTTATAAAGATACCAGTCAATAGGATGATGTTGTAGTGTAATGGGTTAAGCTGCTGCCTGGGACACCACCATCCCATATGGGCACCTGTTAGTGCTCTAGATGCTCCACTTCCGATCCAGCTCCCTGCTAATGTGCCTAGGAAAGCAGCAGAAGATGGCCCAAGTGCTTGGGGTCATGCCACCCACTCGGGAGACCTGGAATAAGCTCCTGGTTCCTGGCTTTGGCCTGACCCAGCACTGGCAGTTGTGGTCATTTGGGAGATGAACCAGCATGTGGAAGATTTCTCTCTGTCTCTGTCTCTCTCTGTGTGTGTATGTGTCCTTCTCTCTGTAATTCATTCAAATAAATAAATCTTGAAAAAAAAAAAAAAAAGGATACCAGTCAGATTGGAATAAGGTTCACCCTACTGGCCTCATTTTAACTTAAATGCTTCTTTCAAAGCTCTGTCTGCAAATACAGTCACATTTTGAGGCATACTGGGGTGTAGTGCATGTGCCTTCAAAATATGTTTTCTTCCCATGATATTACCCATTGCTATGTAACAAATGACTCCAAACCTTAGTGGCACTTACAACCACGTTCATGATTTCAGTTTCTGTGGGTCAGGAATCCAACACTGGCTTATGTGGATGGTTCTGGCTCAAATTCTCACAGTTCACAGTAAAGCTCTCAATCATGGCTGTAGAATCCTCTGGAGGCTCCACTGAGGACAGGTTTCAGTGTCTTCATGTGCTTCTTGGGAGGGTTCTGTTGTTTGTGGGAGCTGGACTGAGGGTGGCAGTCCCCTGCTGGTTGATGGTGGAGGCTTCTCTCCATCCCATGGCACCTGGGCTTTTCCTTGTAGGGCAGCCCACAATGCAGCAGCTCTTCCTTCAGACAGAGCAACAGAATGCAATGGGGTAGCAAGTCTTTTAGCAACCCAACTGCAGGAGTGACACTCCATCATTTTTGCTACACTTAATTTGTTAGGAGCAGGTCACAAATGCAACCCTCACTTCGCAGGAGGGTATTGCACAAGGGTGGAGACCAACTGGCAGAGATCTCTGGGGACAGTCTTAGAGGTGACTTCCAGAGAAGTCTGGCTACAGATGCTTAAAGGAGAAAATGTCACTCTCTTCAAATTCTCAGCTCTGTGCTAGCTTCCTTTTCTCTTGCTTCCTTTGTTTGTTTTAAACTAATTTTAGAGCACTTGATTATCTCCACCACAGCTGAAGAGTCTGTGAAAAAGAGAGAGTGTGGGGCTGGCGCTGCCTGCAGTACCGGCATCCCATATGTGTGGCTGTTCGAGGCCCGGCTGCTCCACTTCCCATCCAGCTCTCTGCTATGGCCTGGGAGAGCAGTGGAAGATGGCCCAAGTCTTTGGGCCCCTGCACCCGCGTGGGTGACCTGGAAGAAGCTTCTGGCTCTTGGCTTCAGATCAGCGCAGCTCCGATTGTTGCGGCCAGTTGAGGAGTGAACCAGCAGATGGAAGACCTCTCTCTCTCTCTCTCCCTGCCTCTCCTTCTCTGTGTAACTCTGAATTTCAAATAAATAAATAAATCTTTAAAAAAAAAAGAAGAAAAAGAGAGGGTGTATCAGGTAGTTCTGAATATTTGGCCATTATGGATTCATGACATTTATCAATTTGGATATAAAATTTGAATGCATTTCAAAACTTACATCTTTGTAAGTAAGATTATTAGGTAGATGAACTATTTTAAAGAGCAGGTCTTATTTCCATACAAGAAATTTGTTAATCATGTATATACTTATTTTTTTTAGATTTATTTATATGAAAGGCAGAGTTACAGAGAGGCAGAGGCAGAAAAAGAGAGAGAATGTATATACTTACTAAAGCAAATTACTCTCTTGATCTTATGGTAACCTCAGCATAGTTTTTTAAAGTTACAAAATCTGTATGTCTTTAAAAATTCTGTAAGTCAAACTTTCTACTAATTTAGAATAAACTTTGCCAGTTAGGCTAAATATGTGTGACTTGACTGTAGCTTTTCCAAAATAGAATGACAGAAGCAACTATTCTTGGCTTTGTCCTTCCTGGCTTCCCAATAGAAAGGATCTGGGTAAGTCACTGAAGTGCTTAGTTTTGAAGATTACCTCTGAAGCCACCTACTAGTCACTGTAAGCTCAACAGCCTTCAACTCACTGCTAAAATTGTCTGGGAAAGGTTGCTTTTCTTTTTTTATATAATTGAAAAGTTAATGAGTACTGAAGTTTCGCTTTTTATTAGGTTAGAATAGCAATTCTCAACTGGGAATGATTTTTGTCTCCATGGGGACAGTTAGCAATACCTGGAGACATTTTGGTTGTCACAACCAGAGTGGGGAGAGGAATTGCTCCTGGCGTCTAGTGGGTTAATGTGCAGAAGCGAGTGATACACAGGGTAATTCTTTCTAACAAAAAGTTGCTCAGCCCAAAATGTCAATCATTTTGAGGTTGAGAAATCCTAGCTTAGAGCGAGATACCCCTATTGTGTTTTCAGCTCACAGTTGGTATAAGAATGAGGCTCAAGAGTTCATGTTTTGGGGCCGGCGCCGTGGCTCACTTGGTTAATCCTCTGCCTGCGGTGCTGGCATCCCATATGGGCACTGAATTCTAGTCCCGGTTGCTCCTCTTCCAGTCCAGCTCTCTGCTGTGGCCCAGGAGTACAGTGGAGGATGGCCCAAGTGCTTGGGTGCCTGCACCTGCATGGGAGACCAGGAGAAGCACCTGGCTCCTGGCTTCAGACTGGCTCAGCGTGCCGGCCATGGCGACCATTTGGGGGGTGACCCAACGGAAGGAAGACCTTTCTCACTTTCTCTCACTGCCTAGCCCTACCTGTCAAAGAAAAAAAAAAAAAAGAGTTCATGTTTCAGCAGTTAGGACACCATTTGGGATGCCTGCTTTGCATATCTAAATGCCTGGGTTCGAGTCTGGCTCTGCTTCCAATTCCAGGTTCCTGCTGATGTGCACCCTGGGAGGTAACAAGCGAAGGCGGGAGTACTCGGGTCTCTATTACCGATGTGAAGACCAGGATTCAGTTCCTGGCTCATGTCTTTGCTGTCTTAGCCCTGGCTGTTGCAGGCATTTGGGAAGTGAACCAATGGATGGAAAATTGTCTGTTTCTCTCAGACTTTCAAATAGATAATAAGAAAATAAATAATTAATTAAAATGAATAAGTTTCAAATGGACTAATGGTGTCTTTACAGCAGAATATCTCAGTCTTTAAATGCTCACATGCATATTGTCCTCAATAATAAGATCTAGTATCAAAGATTCTCAAACATGTTGAACAATGGAACATTTTCTATGGGGATTTTGAACCACAAATTCTTTTTTTAAAAAATATTTATTTTATTTATTTGAAAGACAGAGTTACAGAGAGAGGTAGAGACAGAGAGAGAGGTCTTCTATCTGCTGGTTCACTGCCCAGATGGCCGCAACGGCCAGAACTGTGCCAAACCAAAGCTAGGAACCAGGAGCTTTTTCTGGGTCTCCCACATAGGTGCAGGGGCCCAAGGACTTGGGCCATCTTCTACTGCTTTCCCAGGCCACACCAGAGAGCTGGATCAGAAGAGGAGCAGCCGGGACTAGAACCGGCACCCATATGGGATGCGGCGCTTCAAGCTAGGGCTTTAACCTGCTGCACCACAGCGCCGGCACCCACAAATACTCTATATATCAGAATTGTCTTTGAGAAGTCTAGCTTAGAGTATATACAAATGAATGACACATATTCCTGGGTGAGAATATCTTGGGATCCCGTATTTATTAATATTAAGTCATTGCACTTCCAGCCATTCCTCATCCAAGAAGATATTCTGCACAGAATTGCTTATCAGAGTACTATTATTAGCACTATGATTACCAGAGTACATACTATTGATTTATTGTTTATTGCTGAGTTTTGGACAATAAACAGGAAGAAAATAAAGACAATTCATTATTGAGGTACTCAAGGATAATCAATGCTAACATGTTAGTGTATTTACCATCAATATTTGTGTGTGTGTGTGGGGGGGCAGAGTGCATTCCAAAGATGGCCACACTAATGTATATCCCATTCTCTCTATTTTTTTTCACAAGGTAACATTGGCATTTATCCACTGAGAAATCGTTTCTTCTCCCCCTTCAATCTGGGGAGCCCTGAGACTACGGTGGGAGTGACTCTGTGTGGTTTAGGAGGTTAAGTTTAAATATGTAGGTCCGCTCCTTCCTGGCTTTCTCATTGCTGGGATGGTTGCCATTCTATACATTGACCATGCTGTGAGGAAGCCCAGACTGTCCTTTGCAGAAAGACTGTATGGAATGACTCATACGGGGTAGGATCAAGACTCCCAGCCCAGAGCCAGAATCATTTGCCAGGTCTGTGATCAAGCAAGACTTCAGATGAGTCCAGGGCCACCTGACAAGTTGCCCCAGTTGACACTAAATGGAGGAGCAATGAACTGTTCCCTCTGAGCCCAGACAAAATTATGGACCCATGAGCAAAGCAAATGTGTCATTGCACTGAGCCACTAAGTTCTGTGGGAGTTTGCTGCACAGTAGTACACGAATGGAACAGGACATATGTACACTTTAAGCTTTTATACAATTAAGATGCTGAAGACTTTTCCAAGACATGAAATGACTTTTAAATCTTGATTTTTAATCATAATGTCCTTTTCTCCACCATTTAAGCACCTAATAGGTGCTTGGGAGGTGATGACAGGCACAATCTAAAGTCTTTTTTTTTTAGATGTTTGTTTCTAGGTAGATTTATTTTTATTTGGCAGATAGACAGTGAGAGAGAGAGACAGAGACAAAGGTCTTCCTTCCCTTGGTTCACCCCCCAAATGGTCGCAACCGTGGGAGCTGTGCTGATCTGAAGCCAGGAGCCAGCTTCCTCTGGGTCTCCCATGTGGGTGCAGGGGCCCAAGCACTTGGGCCGTCCTCCACTGCCACAGCAGAGAGCTGGACTGGAAGAGGAGCAACTGGGACTAGAACCTGACACCCATATGGGATGCCGGCATGGTAGGTGGAGGATTAACCAAGTGAGCCACAGCGCCAGCCCCACAATCTGGAGTCTGAATGCTTATTTTCCCTTTATTTGCTTCAAGGACTCCCCAGAAGCCTTGCACAGTTTTGTGTCCTGCCTGTTGGGTAGCCCTGTTCCGTGTGCTAGCTTATTTCTTTTGGATTTGTCTTACATGTGGTCATACACCCAAGGTTCTCTGAGTAGTAGTGCTTAATTCTTAGAAATGCAAATTAGCCCCCAATGTCCTATTTGGAGGAATTGGTCTATTTGCTTCTCTCTCTCTCTAAGAATTGAAGAATTTTGAACTAGAAGATGAAAAGTCACACACTCATGAAGATCAGGACAACAGAAAGGGTTATGTCACTTGGTAGGCAAATGTGATTTTTAAAGCAGATCTGAAAGAGAAATTGCTTCCCCTGGTCCAAGACATTCCATTTTTTTCTTAAGAAGGCCATCAACTTTCAGATCACAGAGGTGTGGTTTGTGTTATCATTCAGCAAGTGAATGCCAGCAACTCCTCTTACTGCAACCTGCAGAGAGGTGTGTACTGAGTATCTGTGACACATTCATATGATTATTACTCTGAACCAATGTTGTTTTGAAGATCTACACAGAACTGCTTTTTTTTTTTTTTAAAGATTTATTTATTTATTTGAATCGCAGAGAAGTGGGGAGAGACAGGGAGGAATCTTCTGTTTGTTTACTCCCTCAATGGCCTCAATGGCAGGGACTAAGCCAGGACAAAGCCAGCAGCCAAGAACTCCATCTAGTTCTCCCATATGCAAGACAGGGGCCCAAGCACTTGGGCCATTTTCTGTTGCTTTCCCAGGCAGATTAGCATGGAACTGGATCACAAATGGAGCAGCTGGGACTTGAACTGGTGCTCCAATATAGGATGCCAGTGTCACAGTTGATGGCTCAACCCACTGCATCACAATGCTGGCCCCCAATACACAAAGCTTTATTGAGAGTCTATTGTTAGGCGTTGCTAAGTTCTGTGGACAAAAATGAATCAGATGTAATTCCTGTGTTCATGGAATTCAGGATTTTTAGGGGTTATGTTTCAGTCAGAATTCTGCATATTTCCAACTGCTGACAATGGTGTGATCACAACAGAGCAATTCCAATATTTCTAATTTCTTTCAGGGGATCGTGGTTTTTCAAGTGTTGTATGCCAATAGTGGTATAAGAGCAAATCAAGTGTAAATTTGGCCTGTATTTTGGGCTGTGTAAGTGGTATTCACAAAGAGTCTTCTAGACATTCATGGAAAATGAGCATAGTTTATTCATTCCATTTTCCATGAACATTCTGAAATCCCTTTGTATCAATGCTAGCCTCTTTTTTTTAAGATTTATTTTATTTATTTGAAAGTCAGAGTTACACAGAGAGAGAAGGAGAGGCAGAGAGAGAGAGAGAGAGAGAGAGAGAGGTCTTCCATCCACTGGTTCACTCCCCAATTGGCCGCAATGGCCAGAGCTGCGCTGCTGCTGCCAGGAACCAGGAGCTTCTTCCAGGTCTCCCAGGTGCGTGCAGGGGCCTAAGGACTTGGGCCATCTTCTACTGCTTTCCCAGGCAGAAGCAGAGAGCTGGATTGTAAATGGAGCTGCCAGGACTCGAACCGGCTCCCTTATGGAATATTGGCACTGCAGGCGGTGGCCCCCACTTGCTACACCACAGCCCCAGCCCCAGTTCTAGCCTTTAAGATGTAGGCATCCCTAATTCATGTTCCACTTAAGAGTATGATCAACTTGGAAGAGCAGGAAATCTAGAATATAGTTAGGATGACATCATTTCCTAACCACACCATTTTTGGCAAGTTATTCTGGCTTCTGATTCTTCATCTATATGAGGTTGTTATAGTCAACATTTCTAACACAAAATTTTATGTTTCTAGGTCTGATATCTGAAAAAAACAATCTGTTGCAGTGTAAGGATATGAAGAGGTGTATATGCAGGGCCTCCTGTAACATACTTCAACTTGCTACTGAGAATAGTCTCTGTTTGGGATGTCACCGTCCGTACCCTAGGAGAACAGTTTTCTTTTGGGCTTTGTATCACTTTAACTGTGGAGGCTTGACTTGTATGAAAATTGGCAGCATGTGTGGCTGGGGAAGGGTTTCTTGGTGACCGCAGAGGATGGAGTTATTAATCAAGGAGAGCTGTCACATAGCTCGTTAAGTAGGTTGCAGTGTACTCGTGAAGGAGTGTGTGATTGCCAACTCTGATATTAAGTCATTCTTAGCTCAAAAGTGTTGAGATGAAAAAAGTTCCTGGTTTTCTTTCTTTCTTTTTTAAAAAAATGTATTTATTTATTTGAAAGGCAGAGTTACAGAGAGGTAGAGCCAGAGAGAGAGAGAGAGAGAGAGAGACAGATTTTTATCCGCTGGTTCACTCCAATGGCCGGAGCTGGGTGGATCCAAAGCCAGGAGCCAGGAGCTTCTTCCAGGTCTCCCACATGGGTGCAGGAGCCCAAGGACTTGGGCCACCTTCCACTGCTTTTCCAGGCCATAGCAGAGAGCTAGATTGGAACTGGAGCAGCCTAGACTCTAACCAGCACCCATATGGGATGCCAGCACTACAGGTGGCTTTACCTGCCACCTGCCACAGCGCCAGCCCTGCTGGTTTTCAATTTCAGATACCACCCATAGAAATGCTAATTATACTTCAATATCAGTACAGCATTCAGTGTCTTTTTCATTTCTCTCATGTCTGTTTACCAATTGGCCATGGTGTAACTTTGAGAAACAACAACCAGGTATATCCATGGTGAGCATATTTTAGGTCTGATCTGTAGGATGATGACGATGTAAATGAAACAATTTAGGGAAAGCCGTTTCTCTTTGCTTTGATAGCCCTTAGTCTACAATCCTCATCTGCCCTGGTAGGACGTCTCACATGTTATGTTAATCTGGCATTCAGTGGTTTCTGTCCTGTACTGAGCCCTATGATTCTTTGAGTAGGAATGATTTTGTAGCCATGTTTATGTTCTCAACCAAGTTTATCACCAGCTCTATGCTGCGTTCCATATTAGAGTGCCTGGGTTTGAATCCAGGCTCTGGCTCCTGATTCCAGCTTTCTGCCAGTGCAGGACATGGTAGGTAGTAAAGATGGCTCAAGTAGTTGAGTCTGTGCTACCCATATGGAGACTTGGATTAAGTACCCAGTTTCCCAGCTCCCCAAATATTACCTTGGATGTTGTGGGTATTTGGAGGAGCTTCCTGTCTGTCTCTCTTTGCCTCTTGAATTAGAAAAATAAATACATCCAAAATGGTAGTAAAACTGGTATGAGATAATTGAAGTTGTTCTCTTACTATTTATCTATGATTCCTTCATAATTTCATGAAATAGTGATGAGATACAGAGACAAATAGCTCTAAATCCACTATAGGGATATGAAAAAGAACTAAAACATTGTGTTAGCATGAGCATGGGTTCATTTATTTATTTTTTTATTTGTAATGGTTAGCTATACATGTGAACTTGGCTGGGTTATGAGGTGCCTAGATATGTGGTCAAACATTATTCTGGATGTTTCTCTGAAGGTGTCTTTGGATGAGATCAACATTTGAATCAGAGGACTTAGAGTAATGCAGAATGATCTCTCTAATGTGGGTGGCACTTACCCAATCAATTGAAGGCCTGAACAGAACAAAAAGACTGTCCCCAGGCCAGAGAGGTCTTTCATATTTTCTCTTCAGCACGAGCTTTCTCTGGTCCTACAACAGATAGCTGTGGCACTCAAAGTGCAACACTGGCTCTCTTGAGTCTTGAGCCTACTGGTCTACCATGCAGATTTTGGACTTGCCAGCCTCTATAATCATGTGAGCTAATTCATTATAATGAATCTCTCTGTATACTTCTATAAATTACATATTATACCAACATTATTGATTTTTTTTCTTAGAGTACTCTGACTAATACATTATCTTATTGCATCTGTCTTCAACGCTTCAGGGAATGGGAATATAGGGAAAAACAGAGAGATTAAGAAAATTCCATCTATAAGAAGGTGAGGTTGGGGTAGGGTAACAGAGGTTCTAAAACATACAGTAAAGAAAGTATATTTTGGGGTCGGTGCTGTGGCATAGCAGGTATAGCTGCCACCTGCAGGGCCAGCATCCCATGTTGGTACCAGTTTGAGTCCTGGTTGCTTCACTTCCAATCCAGCTCTCTCTTATGGCCTGGGAAAGCAATAGAAGATGGCCCGAGTCCTTGGGCTCCTGCACCCATGTGGGAGACCTGGAAGAAGCTCTGGGCTCCTGGCTTTAGATCAGCTCAACTCTGGCTGTTGTGATCATTTGGGGTGTGAACTAGAGGATAGAAGACCTCTCTCTCTCTCTCTCTCTCTCTCTCTCTCTCTCTCTGCTACTGTCTCTAACTCTGCCTTTAAAATAAATAAATAAATCTTTTAAAGAAGAAGTATACATCACAAAGAACAGACAGGATCAACCAACTTAATTTCATTAACTCATTTTCCCCTTGTGCCAATTTGGGGAATTTAGAAATCCCTGACAAATAATATCCCTGTAATATGAAACTTAAAGGCATGCCTCTCTCTCCTACTGTGCAAATAGTTTCTGTGAGCATCCTCAACAATGACAATCCACGGTTACTTATTGGCATTGTCTTGGTGTCTGGTAAGTCCCTTGAAGCCAGGAATGGGCAGTGTGTCTAACTTAGAATTCAATGTGTTAAATTTATGCTTAAATAAGTGAACACATAAATGCAGGTTTTGGTTTTACCAAACTGTCTTCCAGTTTAAAGGTAATAAGAAAGAAATCCTGAAAAATATATCTTTCTTCCATTAAATGAAAAAAAAATTAGAGGGGCAGAGAAATGGAGAGAAAAAAAAAAAAAAAAACAAAGAGAGAGAGAAAGCAGGGAGAGAAAGATCTCATTCCACAGTTTGCTTCTCACATGCCTGCAATGGCTGGGACTGAGCTTGGGCCAAAGATGGAATAGGAACTCAATCCAGGTCTCCTATATGGGTGGTAAGAACCCAGCTACTTGAGCCATCACCACTGCCTCTTAGAGTCTACTTCCGTGGGAAACTGGAATTGGGAGCTGGAGCTGGAACTGAAACTCAAATACTCTCATGTGGGGTGTGGGTGTCTTAGCCACTAGGCTAACCATCTGAGCCTGCAAAAATCTGTCTTAGGATCGAATCACAAAACCTTTGCAAATATGGCAGTGGGGTCCACTGAGCCAAGGTGAGCAACAACCGGAGAGCTTAACATTACTGGTGGCCTTTAGATGACTTTATGAACAAACTCAAGGAAAGACGATGGGAATTAATAAAGATTTTGAGTGATTATTTTGAGAACTTATTTTGTAATCTGATCCCGAAGCATCATTACAGGGCCTATGTTGTGGTGCAGTGAGTTAAATTGTTCCCTGTGACACCAGCATCCCATATCAGAGTGTGGGTTCCAGGCCTGCTGCTTCTCTTCCCATCCAGCTCCCTGCTAATGCACTTGAGTAAGGAGATTGGGCCCCTGCCACCCATGTGGGAGACCTGGATGGAGTGCTAGACTCCTGGCTTCAGTCTGGCCAAGCCCTGGCTGTTGTGGCTATTTGGTAAGTAACCACAGGATGGAAGTTTCTCTCTCTCTCTGTAACTGTGCCTTTCAAATAAATAAATACATTTTAAAAAAGAGTCATCATTACATCAATGTTCCCATGGAGTTCCAAGATTAATCTGGTCCTGGGCAGGGCCACTGATGGGGGATAGAGAAGGCAGGGTGGTCAGGGAAGGGAGAAGCTTTGATTCTCAGTAGGAGCTGGGGTAAGGGAGAGAGACTCTGGGTGTTCTTGTAAGTGACTTTTCCTCTCCCAAAGCCATTAATTACATTATACTTTCTATTAATTCATTCTCAGCTTTCATTGTTTCTTAATTATGTTGCTTTTTAATGTAGCCTGATGATTTGCAAAAAATAAACACATAAATTATGTATATGTGGAGAGAGAGAGAGAGAGAGAGAGAGAGAGAGAGAGAGAGAATGAGCATTGGCCATTGAGAAAAAGTTATTCTTACTAACTTGACATTTCTCATACCCCAGAGGAAGAGTTCGACAAATATTCTCAGATGGAGTCACGTTGAACAGTAATAATTTCCACATACTGTCGTGCGGTCTCAGATTAGGCATACAGGTGGTGGTTTTATTTTTTTCCATGCAAGAATCTTGAGGCACCTTAGAAACCTTAATTAGGCCTTGGACCTCTTTGAAGTTGATCCTATACCTATATACACATGGTGAAATGCAGAAGGAGAGAGGTTAATTGAGTAAGACCAGGACCACACAGAAATTCCATGCGAGAGCCAGGAAGGGGATGGCTTCCCAGTCCGGGGCCAAAACAAGGAAACACTGAGAAGTGATGCTTATTTGCCAGGTGCTTTAAATTCACCTGGAATTTCCACCCCCCACTTCATTTACAAGTCAGCTACCCTCTCCCCTCTTCCCTCCCAACAGGGACTCAAAGAAACCCTAAATAACTAGGAGGTAATTGCCATGGCTCTTAGGGTGTGTTCCCCCGCAGCCTACTAACTGAAACGTTTTCTGGGAATGGCTGCCATGGGTACTCCTGCCTCCCAGCTCTCCGTGAGAGTGTATGTTCTTGTTTAGAACTGTCTCCTTTTCTCTGCTTTTTTTTTTGAATTGAGATCTTCCAGTTATCTTCCCACAATTAAATCCAGGTAAGGGAATATAAAGTTCACTAAAATTACTCAAGGCTAGGGTTGCACCTTCCTCCCACTTAAATTGTGCAGAGATTAGTCATCATGGGGCTCTGAGAAGGTGAAAACAGTAGGTATCTGGGGGAAGAAAGGAAGGAATGGAGGATTTAGGAATAAGCAGCTTCAGTGGGTACGAGGGAAGAGAACTTTGGCAAAAAGAATGTCTTTTATATCTTCAGTTTCTAATAAGTTTTGCTGTTGTGTCTTCCTTCTCCAAAACATGCTGATAAGTCGGAAATCTCTTTGCATCAGCCTGGCCTGGCCCCCTCCTGTAGTTCATTCTGGGAGGGACTTCTTTTTAAAAACACTGAACCATTTCCTGTACAAAAGGGTTCCTGGGAGAAAGCATGAAACAGATGGGCACAGGACGATCCCCAAACATTGGAAGCCCAGAGAGTATTTGTTGGAAGACTCATTAACCAAAGGCAAGAGCTCTTGACCATCTAGAAGGCATCTGTAGGGTTTGGTATGTGGGAGCATTGCACATCTCAGCTCTGTAGCTTGGAGTTGTTACAAACAATTTAGTTGTAGACTAAATAATACTATTAGGAATCAAGCCTCGGGTTGGGCACTAGCCTAGTGGTGAAGACTCCCACGGCTCCCTCCAGAGTGCTTGGGATTGATCCCCACCTCTGACTCCTCATTCCATCATCCTACCAATGCAGACCCTGGGAAGCACTTGGATTAAGTTCCTGACTCCTGGCTTTGCCGTGGCCTGTGTAGGCACTTGGGGAGGGTGCACAAGTGCATGACAGCATTGTCTGTCTGCCTCTCAAAAAACTTTCAAGACCAAGCTGCAGCAAATCACATTTAGAGAGAGGAAGGGTTTACACGATTAGCTAACAGGAAGGAAAAGTTTGGAGGAAAATAGACTGGATTGAGAACAAAGATACGAAAGCCTAAATTTTGGTTTGTTTTAATGAAGCAGGAGAAAAATACAGCATCCACAGATGAAAAACTCTCTTTCTTAATAAACAGCCCTCAGTTTGGATACAGGTACCCAAAGCCCTGGTGCAGGCCCAGCTAATACTGTGCTTCTCTGTTGCCTGATTTTGATGAGAAAGATCAACAAAGACCTCAACATGCATCAGGCTTACAAGTGTTAGCTCAGTTGCGCTCTTCTGCCCCAAAGAGAATCCTCTTTCCTTCTGAGACTTTGCAGTTGCCTCCCTAGGGTGCCACACCTCCGATCCTTGCTTGCACAAAGAGAAACAAGGGCCCCTACACACAACCTCACTCGGCTTCAGGCAGGGACAGAATGCCATTTTGGCTGGAGCTGCATGGAAGTTGCTGCCAATTTCCTCTAAGTTTGCCCTCTTTCAAAATTCCGAATAACAGCACACAAACAATCTCAGGTTGTCCTGGCTGCGTTCCCTTTCTGGAGTCATTACCTGAAATGCACAGTATGTTCTCACCTCATCCCGACTTCCCATGGAGCCAGTGCTGTCTCCCTTAACCAGAACCTGCTGTGCAGTGCTCACAGGGGACCTGCTTCCTTGTTCCCCAAGGTAGGGTTTTTGGCTGTCTTGGGGAGCACATGGAGAATCGGACAGTTCTTTGTTTCTAATTTGGATCTGCCAAAGGCTTTGACCTGGCCAGCTCTCTCTGGGTGCTCTCAGTCTTGTTGGCCTCTGAACCCTCTTCATGGGGATGATCAGAGGAGTGGTGGCTTGCCATGGGTGGGGTAGGGAAGGCAAATATAGAGGCCCCAAAGTTCTCCAGAGGGCTTTGGAGTTAACTGCATAAATAATAGGAGACTCTCAGGGTTTTGAGGCAGCAATATGACATGATGAACATAAGTTTCATGCAGTGGGGAGGGTGGCCAGAGAGAGTGAGTATTTAGTACTGGAGACAATGGAGCCAGCTAGGAAGCTGCCATGATATTCTGCATGAATGGCCACGAGGGCCGGGCTTTGGAAATGGGAGAGAAGTTCTCATCAGAAGTCAGGCCAATGACCAGGTAGACTAGTGTCCTCAAAGTGTTGTCTCTACGTCCCAGCCCAAATCTCACGAGTCTGAAACTCTAGGTTGGGATTCAACAAATTCTGTTTCAATAAACCCACCTGATAATCCTAACACAAGCTAAAGTTTGAGATCCGCTGTTGTACACAGCTGGGTGGATCATAAGTGTGAGTGTTAGGGGACTTGGGTTCTACTTCTGATTCAGAACAAATAATTGAACAGTATTAAGTACATAATTTAACATTTAGAGGGTCTTTTTTTGTAAAAAAAATTTGTTTTATTTATTCGAAAGGCAGAGTTACAGAGAGAGAGAGTGAAAGGGACAGATCTTCCTCCCACTGGTTCACTTCCCCAAATGGCCTTTATAGCTAGGGCTGGGCCAGGTCAAAATCAGGAGCCTGGAACTCTATCTGAGTCTCCCACGTGGGTGCAGGGGCCCAAGCACTTGGACCACTTTTCCCAGACACATTATCAGGGAGGTGGATAGGAAGGGGAGCAGTTGGTACTTGAGCTGGTGTTCAAATGGGATGCCAGCCTCACAGGCAGTGACTTAACCCTCTGTGCCACAACACCAGCCCCAGAGAGTCTGAGTTTCTCATCTCTGATATGTAGTGCATCAATAAAGAGAGTTGAGAGAAAATGCCCAGGGTCAGTGGTGTAAACACCAAAGACAAGAAGGCAGGAGTGAGGTCATCCAGAGCTGCTACAGAAACTTCACAAAGTCCTCAGGGACCCAGGTTCTGCCATCCTCAGTGCTGGTAGATCGGTTTCCCACTGTTAATGCAACAAATGCCAAATTCCAGCAGTTTAAAACAAGACAAATATATTATCCTACAAGTGCGGGAGGTCAGGACTTTGAAATGGGGCTCACTGGGCTACAATCACGGAGCCAGCTTTCAGCCTGTGTTCCTTCTGGAGACTCTAAGGGGGAGTATGTTTCTTTGCCTGTTGCAGCTTCTGTAGGCTGCCCACAATGCTTGGCTTCTGATTGCTTCCTCCATTTTCATAGCCAGCAGTGTTGGACTCAGTCCTTCTGGCTCTACCATTCCTGTGTATGTGTGTGCGTTTTCCTGTCTCCTTCTTCCCTTTTATGGGCTCTTGGGATTAATTCGGGCTCATCTGGATAGTCCGTGGTGATGTCCCAGTTTGAAAGTCAGTTGACTGGTAACTTGTATTCCATCTACAACCATCTACAGCCATGTAGTATAACATTTCTACAGGATCCAGACATCTGGCTGTGGACATCTTTGCAGGGATGTGGCATTCTTGTGCTTTCCATTCTCAATCTGTGGTCCATAAAATCTGCTAGGATTGCTGCTGTCATGTGGCATTGAGGGCCAGCAGGAACAAGGAAATGAGGAAGGTTGAAAGAGCACTCTTGCTGGCTCTGTTCAGCGCCCACATAACAGTTCTGCCAACTTTTCTTCCCAGAATTTAGTCACCTGGGCACACGTAGCTGCAAGGGACACTGGGAAGTGTGGTCATTTTTTCCTGGCAGCATGGTGCTCTCCCCCATCCAGAAGAAAGAGGAGTGACTATGGCAGTCAGCAGCCTCTGCCAAGGACGGGTGGACAAAGGTGGTCTTGATTTTTCTCCTGAATTCCTCCATCCTCTCAAAGCTCCACAACCCTTCTGCACTAAGGCATAGAAGGAAATGACAGTTTCCAGTTGAGAAATGAGTTATGGAGCAGAGGGACAAAGGAAATCTTTGTGTTCCGCTTTTTCTTCTGAGACAATTGGATGCATTTATGTTTTACTGAGCATCTTAAAGACACATTGTGCACATTCGCCTTTTCTGTATGCACCAAGCAAAGACGATCTTTCTGGTGGCTCCGTGTTGTTTTAGCCCTACAAATACATCCCATGATTGAAAATATCATATGCCATTTCTATTTGCAGCTGAAGATTGAGGTAGAGACTATCTTAAAGAATGTATTATCCTTGCCTTCTCAGAGGTAGAGCTGCCGGTGAAGCAGTGCCCTACCCAATGTAGATAATTAACAAGCTATCTTTCAAGAATCATCTTTATGGATAGGAACTCTGTCCTGTTCAACCAGCCCTTTTGGGCATAGGCCTAAGTACAGAAGAGAAGCAGGTTTGTAATACTCAAAAAAAGGTGATTCCTAGGTAGGAATCCATTGATCTATTAGCTTTATGTGTCTTTGATTTCCAACTGAATCGTTGAGAAGAGATAAGGCTGAAAGTATAAAGCATCCAGTTAACCTGTAAGCTTTGTTTTAAAACTAGGCTTTCTCTACCTGTTTCGTGATTGTACCCATGCCTTTGTCTGCAGACACTCTATTTTGGAAGAAATGTCCACTGTTCACTATGTTTTCTACTGGACAGGTGCTTGCTTTCTTCACTGGCTGAGTGCTGCAGCGGCGTGTAGGGATTCTGCTAGCTGTCTGCCTTTTCCTTTCTCGTTGAGGGGGATTCCTGCCCAGTGTGATGGCTTTCAGAGCCGGCGGCCTGTTCACTGGGGAAGCGGTTGTGCTGCCTGATGGGAACGGAGTGGACAGGTGGTGAAGGGAGCCTGTCCACGGGAGCGCCCCAACATAAACAATAATAACCAGAATAATAATCTGGGCTTTCATGGCCGCTTTCATCGAGGAACCAAAAACACATTATGCGCATTAACTCATTAATCTTCACAACGCCCCTGTGAGGGAGAATTAAGTGTAAGTAATCATAATTATTACTGTCATTATCCTTCAAACAATTCCCAGATGTGCTGTGGCTGAACCGGCATACTTTGGGGATTTTTTTTTTTTTTAAATAGGAACCTTAGGCCTTTGGCAGGAGTTTTCTTTTTTTATTTTCCTTTCTTGCTCATTCTGACTTACTGGATAAATACGGGATTTTTTTTTTTTTTTTAAATGTGTGTGGGGGTTCCCTGGAAGAAATGGGTGGGAAATAATTTTCGCCATATTGGCAATCCACTTCTCTTTGCTCCTGCCCACAGAAAGGTAAGATGGTTGTGGTGGATCCCACCCCATCCCCTGGAACTGTTCACAGGTTTCGTTTTTCAACTATGTGTGATGTTTATGCTTTCAGCCTTATCTCTTCAGGTAAGGGCTTGAGAAGTTTCATTGTACATGTAGCATCCTGTTTACTCTGATACCATTTAAATTAGAACAATGTCCTTAGCACCAGGCGCTGGAGGCCTCTGCACCATTGGCAGCATCCTCTGCGTGTAGCTACAAGTCCCCTCGTGAGATGCAGGCGTGCCTGGGCTACAGGTGCAACCCTACCTCTGCACCCAGCAACTACCTCAGTGCCCTGTTCTTGGGAAAACAGGTCATCTCAGAACTTTAGAGCAATCACAAAGAAAACAGGGGGCTTCAGAGGAAGAATACTCAATGACTTAATAGTGAAAATGGATACATCAACTAAGTAGGAGAGCCAGAAGGATGCAAAGATAGTTTTGTATCTCGTGTGTATCTTTAACGCCTGTATTCTGTTATTACATAAGCAATGTACTTGATAGAAAACTTGGAAAGTGTTGGAAAGTATGAAGAAAAACAAAGTCACCTGCGAATGGAAGAGTTAAGTATGGTAATATTTTGGTGCATTTTGTTCAATACTTTTGGTGTCTATGTTCAAGTTTACATTATAAAATTTAGAGTCTGAAAGAATTTTTATATTGCTTGTAAATAGATAAGGACATGTATATTTGGAAAGGACCGAATGACAGAAACCATGAGGGAACTAGAGAAAGAGCCAGCGAACCATGGAGAACCCCTGTGTTGGAGAGAGCATCGAATCATAAAACACAGGAGATGACCTAGAAATATTTGCTTGGAAAATCATGAAAGAAACCAGGCAGCAGGCAAATAAAGAAAAACTGGCTTCTATTCCAATAGTCATAGCTCTCAAGAATTCAGTCTGGCACTTTTCCTAGTTCTAATCCTCCTAACAACTTTGCAAAGCTGACATTGATATTCCAGTGGACCGGTGAGGAAGCTGAAAATCAGAGGCATGAAGTGACTTTGATTGTGTGTCCTTTAAGGAGGAGAGCAGGAACTCACACTCAGGCTGCTTTTGCCTACAAAACCCATCTTTTCCTTCCTACTTCCTTGAAATTCCATGGAGCCTTTCGCTTGTTCCCAACATGATGAGGGAGTTGTGAAGGATGTGAAATGAGAAAAGGTGATAGGACTAACGCAGTCGATGGTCATTTGGGTGGGCAGTTTCAGTTGTTTGGGAGGCAGAAGTTAGTGTGAGAGTGAGCAAAGCGGGAATCAATGATAGGGAACATAGAGTATGCCCAGAAGATGGTGATCAGAAGAAAGTGAGTGATAGAATCAAGAAGTTAATAAGTACTGTGCAAATGGACTGCAATGGTTTAAAAAGCCAGCAGGGAAGGACAGAATGAGACAGAAGAGAGAGAAGGCGATGTTTTGATGGACTTAATTCCTGAGGGAATGTGATGAGAAGCGTGGAAAGGAGCAGGCACAAGACGACTTTTAGTTCAGCATGTACATTGTTCTCACCCTCTGAGAGACACTGAGCCCTCTGAGGTCAGATGCAAGAAGACACAGATTAAGTCAGAGGCCTTTTGAGGGGAAAATGCCAGGGCTGAGTTGGAGGCCCATCGTTTTTCAGCAGGTGGTGGAGGTGATGTAGTACAGGGACTTAGGGAGAGCAGTAAAGACTAGAGGCAGTGTTTTTGGGATTAGGACAGGAAATCAATGAGATCGGTAATCGAATTGCTGAAGAAGAGTGGAGGCCTCATCAAAGATGAAACTTGTTGCTCAATACTCAATGAGTTTCATTTCATGACTTCCACTGTAGCATTTTGCAACTTGGCTGCAAATGTGAATGGAGAAGTAACGAGTAGAATAATTGATCATGGGATGTTGGTTTGGAAGCCTTGATTGGTCAAGGACTGTAGGAACTCTAGGAATAAGCAATTGGCATTTCTGAGGGGGTAGGCAGTAGATTCAGCTTGGGGAGGGATACAAGTGCGGTCAGAAGGCTCCCAATGGGTGACAGAAAAAGGAAGAGAAAGGAGATGGTCCCAGCTCAAGGGAATAAAGAGCAGAAAAGATGGAAGAAACGATGCCAGAGAAGGTGGTTTTGATGCCAAGCAGGGTGCTATGAGACCAGTCTCTTGGAAGTGTGTCAGTTTCAGATGATAGAGACCCAAGCCAAGCTGTGACTTTGTTGATGGGACAGAAACGACAAAGATGAAGCCACTGGGGCTGAGAAGACTGGGCCACCAGATTCTCAGTGCCATGGTTTTCACCTTAAAGCAGATAATGGCAGGAGAAGGACACCAGCGTTTTGCTGTAGATGGCTGATGGCAGGAAAAGGGATGTGCCTTATTTCTGGAACTGGATAAACCATGGGCTGGGTTTATTGAAGTCTGGAAACACCAAGCTTTGAAACCTTGGAGGCACCTTATTTAGGCTTGCAAGGGCTGAGCTTAACAAAGACAAGGTAGCAGAGCTGCGGTAAAATCCACACTCCCTGGCACTGTCTGCCTCCCAACTTTCCACACACACTCTCTCCCAGGGTTACTGTGCTGGAGCAATGCTGGCTTTAGCTAAGCTTCTTCCTGCAGCAGGAACTTGGAATCTGCCATTCTCACTCTCTGGAACATTCTTCCGGATCTTCCCATTGCTTTCTGTTCACACGGTTGACTCCTTATTTGGTCTGGACTTCAATGCTGCTTCCTCAGTTAAATCATCCCTGCACACTTTACCTAACATGGTGACTCTCTGCTATGGTCACTTGGCTTACAATTTTTTTAAAAAAATTAATTAATTATATGTATTTGTTTTTACTTGAAAGGCAAATACACAAACACACACACACACACACTCTCAAACACACGGATCTCCCATCTGCTAGTTCACTCCTCAAATGCCCACAACAGCCAAGGCTGGCCCAGGCTGAAGCCAGGAGCTGGAAACTTAATTCATGTCACCTGTAGGTGGCAGGTACCCAGTTACTTGAGCCATTACCTGCTGCCTCCCAGGGTCCACATTAGCAGGAAGCTGGATCAATCCCAAGCACTCTGATATGGCTTAAGGGTGTCCCAAGTGATAACTCAACTGTTATGTCAAAATCCCAACCACCTCCTTCCTGCCCACCCGGGTTGGGGGACCAGTGCTGTGGCATAGCAGATGAACCTGCTGGCTGAGATGCTGACATCCCATATGAGCAATGGTTCGAGTCCCAGGGCCTCTCCACTTCTGATCCAGCTCCCTGTTAATGCACCTGGGAGAGCAGCAGAAGATGGCCCAAGTGCTTGGGAACCTGCTACCCATGTGGAAGACCCAGATGAAGCTCCTGGCCCTTGGCTTCATTTGAGGAGTGAGTTAGTGGATAGAAGATCTCTCTCTCTCTCTGTCTCACTCTTTCTGTAACTCTGCCTTTCAAATAAATAAAAAAATCTTAAAAAAAACCCTCACCCCCTCTGTCACTTTCCATTACTTTACCCAATTTGCTTTGCTTCTTGGATGTGTAATGCCTCTTACTTATTATTATTTTATATACTTTTTATTGTCTCTCTCCATTCGCAAGTTCTGTTACGGTAGGGACTTTGTGTCATTCTAATAAAAGAATTAGTCTTTTAGCCTCAGAATTCAGAAGAGTTCCTGACACATAATAGGTGTTCAAGAAAAGTTGTTGTATTTGCATGAAGAGGAGCCACAAGACAATGACAGATGGAAGCAGATGGCAAACAAGATCACTGAACTTTTGCAGTGAGAAAATTGAAAAGTACAAGGCAAGAGGAAATGTAAATAAGGGACCTAATTATGTAATACTGATTTTAGCACCAGAGGATAGGAACTAGATTCTATTTTAAGAGAGGAAAATGAAAGTAGTGAAGGCATAATATATCTTAGGAGCTTGTATGTATTCAAAGAAACAGATGAAATGCTGGCAACATGAAATGCAGCAAGGGAAGTTTAATTTGGGATTGGATTTTAAAAAATCAACACCTCTCAAAGGTAGGAATGGGAGCAAAATACCAATGACAAAATACAGGAGAGGCTAGAAAAGATAACATAGGTCATTAATGAATGGCCCTGATGAAGACAAAGTTAGACAGAATTTAAAAAGTTTAGAATCAGGGCACTGGGGAGAGAAGGGAGTGGTGAGAATTCTCACCATAAAGCGACAATTTTCTCTTTGAAGATATTGACAAGATCTTGGGTAAAGATGAAGAAAGGGGAGTTGGATAAGGAAGACTTTCAAGGTGTAAGGCAGGGAGAATCATCTTGGGCTGTAGGCGTAGGATTCAATCAGACAGCCTATTTAGCAAGGAGAATGGCAGAATTAAAGAGAGAAATTCATTGAGGTTTAGTAATTATAGTACAAGCAGAAGAAGATAAATATCTTCCCCATATATTACATCATTGTTAAATCTCAATAATTTAAAATATAATTAACCTTTAATAACGCGTTAGATTTAATAATACAGTTATTGCATGGGAATTGTCTACAAACCATTATAAATCTATTTGTTTAGGTTTACCATCCAGGTAATAAAGTGCATGTGTGAAGCCCAGGTGGAGAGCTCCAGAGTTTACATGGTGCTTATTAAATGTTTCACTTAATGTAATTGATTGTAAAATCCACCTCAAATCACACCAAAGAAAGAGCATTTTACAACAAATTAATTAAAGTGAAAATCCCCCTTTCAGTTTTTATTTCCTAATTTTTCTCCTTCTTTCCTCTAAATGTCTACCCTGGGGGATATTTCCTTCCCCTAAGTTCTACAGTGTCAGGAATTATAAAATATGATCTGTTTTCACACTGATTTTCTCTTAGAACTAAAGACTCTGGTTTACAATTTATCAAGAAGGCAAAAAATGCTCACTTTAAGGGAAAAGCTTATTTCCCTAGTATCTCCTTTTTTTTTTTTTTTTTTTTGGATGGGAAGGGAAAGAGAGACTGTTCAAATATGAAATAATTCCTTTCCTAAATATATTTTTGACCCAAACAGCTGCAAGCTCAAAATATTGAAATGTCAGTCCAAGTAGATTTAAATACCAATTCCCTGTTGCCAATTATTACATCTAAACAAAAGAAAACACCTTTTCCCCCTTAATAATGAATCATAATGTTTCTACATTCATTGTACAAATAAAACACCTAAGCAGAGAGAGCTTTAAAGATTGAAAAAAGATGAAAAGTGCATTGAAAGACATTTTTAAGTGATAAAGTGCTGACTAATTTATCTTTGGAAGGCTTTGAAATATTACTGCAAACATTAGAAATAAAGTCTACTACCCAGGACTTAGATGGAATGGCAAGAATTGTGCCCTTTCTCCGTGTGAAGGACCTTAGTTCTGGAAAGGACACAAACAAAGTTATGTCTTTGCCCAGATTCTTATTTTATTAAAGCTGTAAGAGTTTGCATTTGCCCAAATTTCAGGAAGGACTCAGGGGACAGATCTTTTGGAACTTGCTTATCAGTGACCCCCTTGATTATCAGATATTTAGCAACATTACTAATGATGTGTTAACAGTCCTAAAAATGCCAGACAAGTTGCCTGTGTGAGGTTATTTAGTGGCTCTTACTCAGTTTTCTAAATGTTGGAGAAATTTCGGAGCGATTTAGTGCTTAGAATTTGGAATTTTAGTGTGAGCTCAGCTGAGACATAAGCTGTGGCCTGTTCTTCCTCATGTTCTCAGGGTCTAGCACAATACTTGCATGTGGTGGTGGGTGTTTTATAAATATTTCATGAATGAATAAATACCCATAGTCTTGTGATTTGTTTTGTAACTCATAGAAACCAGGTCTAACCATCTAGCTGAGAAATGGTGTTATCACCCATAAATATCTACTGAGCAACAAATGGAAAGTTTGGATTGATTGTGTTCTTTCTCTGTTAAACACATATATAAGAAAAATTTTAAATAAATCATGACTGAGAGCAACAGCAGCTATCGAAACTACAAAATCTGACAACAAAAGAGAGCACTTGATGCTTACAAGAATCCCTGATTTGTTCACTCTCCTGCCCTGCAGGTGGATGGAGCTATTGTGCCTCCATCAAATGTGGTTGAGTCACTAGGGTTATCAAAGGAGTCTGTCCTGATGCCCCTATTAAAATTAGAGTTCTCATGCTATTCTTAGACAGTCCCTCTAACTCCCTAGCACTTAGCATTGCCTCACCTTGTACTTACTTATTCACAAGATGTATTTGAATGTATATGTTCCTTGGGAACAAACATTTCAGGTCTTTAGTGCAGTATTCTATCCCAGTTACCTAGAGTAGTGCCAGACATCTACTAAGCACTCAATAAATCCTTTTTTGAATAAATGGATTATAACCAACTTCACAGGGACAAATTTGTGTATGAAACTGCAGTTTGAGGACAGTTCATCTTTCTTTCTTCCTTCCTTCCTTCCTTCTTTCTTTTTTTTTTTTTCCAAATCATTTATTTATTTATTTGAAAGTCAGAATTACACAGAGGGAGGAGAGGCAGAGAGAGAGAGAGAGAGAGAGAGAGAGAGAGAGAGCTCTTCCATCTGATGGTTCACTCCCCAATTGGCCGCAATGGCAGGAGCTGCGCCAATCCGAAGCCAGGAGCCAGGAGCTTCTTCTGGGTCTCCCACGCGCGTGCAGGGGCCTAAGGACTTGGGCCATTCTCCACTGCTTTCCCAGGCCATAGCAGCAAGCTGGATCAGAAGAAGAACAGCCGGGACTCAAACCAATGCCCATATGGGATGCCGGAGCTTCAGGCCAGGGCGTTAACCTGCTGAGCCACAGCTCTGGACCCTATTTGTTTATTTGAAAGTCAGAATTACAAGAGGCGGCAAGATGGCGGAATAGGCAGGAAGCACACTTAGTCCGGGGGGAGAGAAAGTTTAATATAAGTGGAGATACTGCAGGGTCAAGGAAGAGTAGGGGATGAAACAGCAGAGGAAACTCTTCCGGAACTAGTGATTCACAGTGGACCTGCGTGGAGAGCGTGGGAGCCCAAGTTCGGGACACCAGCGGCAGACTCAACGCACCAGTGCTGGAACGCGAGGTGAGCCAAACCTCCATGGCCCGAGATACCAGCAGGCAAGCGGAAAGAGGAGACTAGAGGGAACGAGGCTTGAAACTCCGTGGGGAAAAGTTCACCAGGCTAACTAGAAGAGAGAGAAAAAAAATTAAAAAAGTGACTGATACGGACACAAGTTTCTCTCTCTCCGCTCACCTCTCAAAGGCGAGCAAGACAGAGCAGGCGCCATTTTGGACATACGTCATAAGCAGGGCGACCTCAGGTCCGCACCGGCCCTGAGCTGAGCAGAAAAACCTGACTCTGGGGGGAGGGGTGAAATAACAGGAGATTAGCATCTAACTTGGCAACCCAGTGGGAGACTGCAGGAGAATTGGAGCCCACACTGAGGGCAGCAGAGATTCCCTGTGTGGTCCTTGGGAAAGAGCTTCCGATCTCTGGCTCCTGTGGGTATATCATTTGCCTGCTAACTACCTCCAATTACGTTCAGCTGTGTGGAATTCCTTCCCTTTTAAATCAAAAAAAGAGAGAGAGATTTACCACACCTAACCTGGGAGTGTCATCCTTGACACACCCTCAACCCTGAGGAACCAAACACAGCTCTCAGTCCACACTCATCTCAAGCCTCTAAGGCTCCACTGAAAGCAGACAGTCCACTTAATATAGAGCCATAGTGTAACAAGAAAAAACACCACAGTGAAGAAACCAAATATCTCCAACATGCCAAACAACAAATGCAAAAACCAAGCTAACAAGAACAAGGAAGACACTATGACGCCCCCAAATGAACAAGACACCCCAATTCAAGATTATGAAGATGATGAGATAGAAGAAATGCAAGAAGCGGATCTCAAAAAATTGATAAGAACATTAACAAGTTCTCAAAAACAAATTCTTGAACTACAGAAATCCTTCATGGACAAGATAGAAAATCTCTCTCGTGAAGGTGAAATATTAAGGAGGAATCAAAATGAAATGAAACAACTAGTGGAACAAGAAACTCTGATAGTGACTAGAAATCATAATGAAATGAAGAGTTCAATAGAGCAAATGACAAACACATTAGAGAGCCTTAAAAACAGAATGGGTGAAGCAGAAGAGAGAATATCAGACTTAGAAGACAGAGAACAGGAAAGGAAACAGGCAAACCAAAGAAAAGAAGAAGAAATTAGAAACCTAAAAAATATTGTCGGGAATCTACAGGATACTATTAAAAAACCCAGCATTCGGGTTCTAGGAGTTCCTGAAGGCATGGAGAGGGAGAAAGGATTAGAAGGCATTTTCAGTGAGATACTAGCAGAAAATTTCCCAGGTTTGGAGAAGGACAGAGGCATCTTAGTACAGGAAGCTTATAGAACCCCTAATAAACATGACCAAAAGAGATCCTCACCACGACATGTTGTAATCAAACTCACCACAGTGAAACATAAAGAAAAGATCCTAAAAGGTGCAAGAAACGTCAGATCACTCTTAGAGGATCTCCAATTAGACTCACAGCAGACTTCTCATCAGAAACCCTACAAGCTAGAAGGGAATGGCGAGACATAGCCCAGGTACTAAGAGAGAAAAACTGCCAGCCCAGAATACTATATCCTGCAAAGCTCTCATTTGCGAATGAAGGTGAAATTAAGACTTTTCATAGCAAACAGAAACTGAAAGAATTTGTTGCCACTCATCCTGCCCTGCAAAAGATGCTTAAAGATGTCTTATACACAGAAACACAGAAACATGGTCACCAATATGAAAGAAGGTAAAGGAAGGAAACCTCACAGCAAAAGATCACAGAAAGCTCAATTTCTCTTTGACATAGAATTAAACTCTGATGCTCTGTTAAAGCAATGTGTTAAAGTAATCTATTATGTTCTCTTGATGTCTGTTCAATTCTAATTGTTCAAAAACAGCTGAATTTTTATTAAGAGCTATGGGTTATTTAAATATGTGCTTTTTTCAAAAATTTGAATAATCACCTTGTAACAATGATCAAATTTGGTCTATGTTATGTCATGATTTTAAGAAATCTTATTTCAACCAGAGATTTTGGATTTTGAGCCTTCTTGGCATTCTTGACAGGCATTCAAAAAATCAAAGTTTCAAACAATCTGGTCTCTAAAATTTCCAGTAAATCCTGGACTTTGGTTTTTCCAGTTTGGGCCCAACTGAAAAAATCGAAAGACCTATGTCTCTCATCTTATAGAGACACCAACTAATCAGTCTATTTGGAGTATATTAGAAGTACTGTCAAGATGTGATGTGGTACCAGACTTTAAGTTTCTATAATGGAAAATGCTATTAATACAAATGTTTGAGAATTAAAAAGTCTAATGATCTTGTGTTACTAGACATGATAGTTATCTTAATGAGAAAGCCCCAGAGGCTTAAAGGGTTAAATACTTGTAAAATCCTACAGGTGCTTTCAAAAATACTGTGAAGTAAGCAAGTGCCTCTTGTTGGTTGATGAGTTTATAATTTTAAACATGGCGACTTAAAGTCTTTTGTCATCCACAGTTATATATGATCTGCTGCTCATAAAACTAAAGCGTTGTTGGTTCTGTGTTTAGCTGTCCTCCTATAGGTTCCTATGGACTTTTTCCAGCCACTTTTATTGTATTCAGTACTTTGGGATGGCTCTGTAAACAGATGAAGCCAATAATGTATTAACAGTACCAACTGAGAGAAAGTATGGTTAACTGAGGTTACTAAAAAGAAAAAGCAATTCAAATCAATTGGCAATCTACAAAAAGAGTTAAAGATTTTAAAAGCTATTATTAAAATGGCTATATTGGTCTACTATGCTATGTTATATGTGTGTACATATTGTATGTCCACATGGGGAAATTTTATTAAGAGTTTTATTTTAAATGGCTTATAGATAAGATTGTCCATAAATTTAAGCTGCTAAAATCAATCAAAGATACATTTTAATTTGTGTGACCTGAATCTGTGTATCATATGTTTTAAACTTGTTGGTAGAGAGAAACTAAAAACATTTTATATGGTTGTGCTTAAGTTTACTGGTTAAACAAACTACACCATGTTAGTTATTTAAGAGGTGTTTTCAAATACATGATTCTTAAAATTAATAGAAGGCATTGGACCTTCTGGTAAATGTTTTCTTAAGCTGTTATCTAATGGTTGAAACAGTTTGCTAAGTATTCATGTGATATTGCTATTGTCAGCAAGCGATCTAGGACTTGCTCCCTCATTTCTCTATTCTAAGCCCAACTTGTTCGTCCATTTCTCTATTCTCTTCAAGGTAGGAAACTAATTCTATTATGAAGGAATCTGTAGGATGCACAATTTAATCTTTAGACCTTATAAAAGAGATGGCTAACATTTTTCTGCAATAGCATAGCCAAAATAAGAACTCAAATAATAATCTCATAGCTAGATTCACTTCGCCATCAGCGAAGTATACAGTAAGTAGAAAAAACCTCCCTTTCAGACCAAAGGGAAAGAAAGTTTTAAAGTGAGAATATAATTTTCCTCATGGGCATTGTCTACCTTGGAAAAACTACTACAGAACATGCCTGTGACTATAGACTTGTAGTTCAGGCCACTGAAGATTAGAGATGGGAAACGGGCACTCCCTTGACTTGCATCCTCTGGTCTGCTTTAACACAAACCAGGAGGAAAAGAAAGCTCGGCATCAGAAGCAATGGGTGGCAGGCCTATTAATGGCTGATCTGTACAGTGATCTGCCCTCAAGGAGACCCAACAGGCCAGTCCACTGCAGTGGCTTTCAATGTGGTAAGCCTGGGCTTCAGCAGAAGTCAGCTTGTGAAGAGCCCTGGCAGCTCTGCCAAGAGTTGGATCACTGGAAATGGACCTGCCCTGGAGTCGAAGGATGCCCAGGTCAGAGCCACAGATCTTATTGGCTCTAAGCTGAAAAGCCCTTCACTCAGCCCAACTTCCAAAGTGACCACTGCAGCTGAGGGGATGGTCAAGTAGGGTCAGCAACATTGCAGGCAAAACTGTAAATTTCTTGTTAGAGATGCCCCCTGCCTTTACCTGGCCAGCTCTCCTCCCAGGCCAGCCAAGTAATGAAAGTCAACAGAGTGCCTTCCCCTAGGAGGTTCACACCTCCCTTAGGATATACCCCATGTGAAGAGATAGATAGTTCTGGGCCTCTGAATTTACAAGGCCTAAAGCCCACCAGATTATTATCAAGCCCCTTCTATCAGGTTCTATTTGCCTCTCAATCAGAAAACTTAATTGTAGCTTAGACAGCACCTTTCTTAGCTCCTCTAATAATGACTCTGTCCTTTGTTCTAGGCCCTGTCTAGTGCACTTGGGCCTCATTCCTTTGTAATCATAACCTCTACTCTACCACCAATGGCTCTACTCCCAACATGTGAGTACTGATGGTCCTCTTCCCCACTTAATGCTGTATAATTGTTCAAACCTGGTAAATGCCACTCTTAGGATCATTGGTTACTATCCTCACTCTGTCTTTTATGACCTTGTCTAAATATGATCAGAGTCGGCGAACTTGGAAGGCTTCCATAGCCTTGGCAACTCATGACGACAGCCTAGGGTGGTTACTGGCGCCATAAACTAGAGTGTCAATTTGTTGGGTCAACAACAGGAGCCACTGTGCACTTGCTCCTCAGGTGGGATCTCTGTCCTTAATGTGCTGTACATTGTGATTTAATGCTGTAACTAGTACTCAAACAGTATGTTTCACTTTGTGTTTCTATGTGGGTGCAAACTGTTGAAATCTTTATACTAAATTGATCTTCTGTATATAAAGGGAATTGAAAGTGAATCTTGATGCAAAAGGAAGGGGAGAGGGAGCGGGAGAGGGGAGGGTTGTGGGTGGGAGGGAAGTTATGGGGGGGGGGAAGCCATTGTAATCCATAAGCTGTACACTGGAAATTTATATTCATTAAATAAAAGTTAAAAAAAAAAGTTTAAAAAAAAAAAAAAGAAAGTCAGAATTACAGAGAGAGAGGAGACACACACACACACACACAGAGAGAGAGAGAGAGAGAGAGAGAGAGAGGTCTCCCATCTGCTGTTTCACTCCCCAGAAGACTGTAATAGTCAGGGCTGGGCCAGGCCAAAGCAGGAGCCTGGAGCTTCATCTGGGTTCCCTATGTGGGTAGCAGGGGCCCAAGCACTTGAGCCATCTGCAGCTGTTTCCCCAGCTGAGTTGAAAGTGGAACTCCCGGGACACAAACTGACACTCAGATGCGATGCTGGCTTTGCAGGTGGTAGCTTAACCTGCTGCACCTCAACACTGGCCTCTCAAGTTTTTCTTGAACTATGGGGTAAGTGAAAAAAATTTAATGGACATTAAATACTAACAGTATATTGACATGATCAGTTTTAGCCATTGGTCAATTAAGACATAGGTAAATTTGCCTTGGAAAAATTTTATAAATTCAAACTGTTAGGATTATCTCAATGTCACTGAATATTTACTTTAGACAGAAATAAGCACAAAACCAGGCAGCTTCATGATGTGGTGTGAATGAGTTTAGATCAGTAATGAAATGAGAATTCTTGACCCATTCACTATGATTTCAGAGCTGAGCTTGGAGTTTGCACAGTTTGCTTTGGACCTCCTATAGCCTGTTTTTTATTCCTGTCTTCAAGTGCTTTTGAAAACACTGCATTAAAGAAAACATGAAAATTGTATTTTGATTTGTAGTGCTTGGAAAAATTAATCAGCCCTTAATGAATGAATTTAAGGTCAATATGTCTTTAAAAGAAGAAGTTTGGAAACGGAAAATGTCCCCTTTTATTAAAAAACAGAATATTTGACTAGGATTTGCCAAGTACTAGAACTACTGAATATTTATTTTTAACATCTATTGCCAGATATGGCATCTATTTAAAGGTTAGTATAATAGTGTTACGTGGTGCATTTACTGCCTTTGTGTTCTTGACTTATGTATGTGGGTGGTGTGTATATGTTTGATGCTTCATTCCAGAACAGATTTTAAGTGCTGCACTCTTATTGGATCTTTTGCTTGAGGGCACATTGATACACTGTACATTCAGTGAGTGTGAGTAATGAGTTTATACAGTCAATCTTGTTGTGATTTAAGATATTAAGAGATTCTTCATGTCTGTGATTCTTCATTGTCACTTGTTCTTGGGAGAGCTCTAGGTGGAGGATTGGAAACTTGAATATCACCATTTTTGTCTATCCATTAGGTAGACTATTTCCCTGTTGAATTGCTTGAGGTGATTTCATGCCAAAAAATCATTGACTTCCTTATTTATTCAGGCATAGATATTGGCTTTTAAGCCTGTGCAAAATTAAATTAATTGAATGAGTTCTGCAATGTTACCTACAAGTATCTACTTAACTGGTGAGTTCATGCAAAATGAACTAATATGTTTTTGAGCCAATATGAATAGAAAATGATAAGAAAAAGTGGTCGTTATGGGTATTTACCTTTTTGCTGAGTAGCTTCAAGAAATAAAAGTAATTATTACAGGTACATAGAATTGAACTTTGAGAAAACCATTAGGTGTATTTTACATTTTATGACATGACCCTCTTTAGGCAAAAAGCTTCAGTTGATTGTGTCAACAGGTTAATTCTGGGTTATTCTCATCACAGATGCAAAAATCCATGGTACAAGTCTTAAAGATGTTGCGACCCACTGTGATCCACTCACCAGCATCTCCGATTCCTCTTCCTCTGTGTGTAGCCTCTAACACCAGCATGAAGTATAAAAGGAAAGTATTGTAAATCAAAACAAATACTCATCATCTTGGTCCCTAGGGAAGGAAGCCCAATGAAGCATAGGTAGAAATTTTTGTATTAGTCATAAACTGAATTGAACTGTGTGACATGATGGAGATGTCCAGGGTTTAGAATTAAACACCTTGGACAAGCAACCCTTCTAATTTTTTTGTATCTGACTCTTAGTTGTCACCTTGTCTCTTCCACAGTGATCTCTCAGTCCCCCTGCTCCGCCCACAGAGCATGAGCCTCTCTTGACCTCCTTTGATGGTTTCTTCTGACTGTCCTCATTACACTTCTCCTTCTATTTTTCTGTTCCTCTTCTTGGAAGGAGAGGGAATCTGATGTTTGCTTTGGGTTATTTCCCAGCTTCTTTAATTTACTCCTTTCCTTATTCAGAAATAAATCAGAGCTGACTTGTGAATAAATTCTGCTATTGATGATTTGTTTCCAAAGGTTTATGTTAGTTATTTGAAAGGGAGAGTGACAGAGAGAGGTAGAGACAGAGAAAAAGAGGCCTTCTAGCCAGTGATTCATCCCCAAATGGCCATGATGGTCAGGGCTGGGTCAGGCTGAAGCCAGGAGTCTGGAATACCATCTGGGTCTCCCACATGAGTGGCAAGGATCCAAGTACATGGGACATCACCTGCTGCCTTCCCAGGCACATCAGCAGAGAGCTGGATCAGAAGCGGAGCAGCTGGGACTTGAATCGGTGCTCAGATATGGAATGCCCACGTTGTAGGTGGTGGCTTACCCCATGTACCACAATGCCCAGTCCCACACTGATGGTTTTTTTAAAGTCAGCTTTAGAAGTCACTGAATGAAGTTTGGATTCTAAGCACCAGGGTCCTGTTTACCAGCTCTCTGAATCACCTCTATATTGTGTCTGTCTCTCAAAGTTTGAGCATCCTGCCACCAATTCCTGCACAACTCTTCCCACTTTCTGCCTCTGATTAACTTCTCACCCTCCAAAGAATCAGTTCAGGTGCCACCTCCTCAGGAAGCCTCATTTACCTCCCCTACCCCATCCTTTTCATGTGGGATTGGTGACTCTCTTCCGTGTTTTCCTAATACCTAGTCTAGATCCTTATTATCTCAATTTACCACACCACATTCTCATATGCTTATAGGTATCCAGTTCATTCTCTTACCAGTGCTTGGCAAAATACTTAGCACTTCATTTATCTTTACTAATTATTATTCACTTTTGTAGTAAAAAATTATATATATATATGTATGTATATATATATGTATATGTATATATATGTATATGTATATATGTATATGTATATATGTATATATATGAGAGAAACCAGGAAAGAAAGAGAGCTCTCATCTTCTTGTCCACTTCCCATATGGCTTGGCCAGGACTGGGTTGAGCTGAAGCTGGAAGCCAGGAACTCAATCCAGGTCCCCCATGTAGGTAGCAGGGACCCAAATGCTTGAGCCATCTGCTGCTGCTTCCCAGGGTCTGCATTAGTAGGAAGTTAGGGTCAGAAGCCAGAGCTGGGTACTCTGATATGGGATGAGGGTATCTCAACCAGCATTTAACTGCTAGGCCCACTCCTGCCCCAAAGGATGATTACTTACTATATTTCAATGTTCAGCTCAAGCAGAGACGTGAGCTGTCTTCTTCTCAAGGGAGCTCATTCCCTCTCAGCTACAAAGTGGTCCTTCTACTAAACTCAAGTCTTCTCCATTTGGGGCCATACAATCCCTTCTCCACGTGACAGGATTTAAAAAAAATTATTAATTTTACACATACACATACACACAGATACCTTTCATCCACTGGCTCTTTACAAAAATGCCTGCAATAGTTGGGGCTGGGCCAAAGCCAGAAGCCTGGAACTCAGTCCAGGTTTCCCATGTGGGTGGCAGGGGCCCAGGTATTTGAGCCATCACCTGCTGCCTTTCAGTGTGTACATTAGCAGGTAGCTGGATCAGAAGCCAAGCAGGGACTCAAAGCACTCACTTTGATATGGAATATGGACATCCCAAGCAGTGTCAAACACCCACCCTGACAGAAAGACTTTTTAAAGCACTGTCAGACCTCCTGGGGTCAGGCAAAACACCATCATTTCCTTTACAACCATACTTTGTTAGCTTTTGTAATCTTTTAAACTCTTAGATACTACAAATGCATGTACTCTCCCAGATAAATGTAGGCTAGGGGTGGTGGACAGACATTTGATGTATTGCCACATGCGAATGAGTTACTTCGTCCTATGAACTCATCAGTCATCTAGAACATTAGTTTTATTACGGTGAGGGTTACATGGTTACATATATTCCTAGAACAAAGGAGCGGTCCTTACATGTTAATCATGATTATATCGTATTTCCTGTTCTTCTTGATCTGTATTTTATGATGAGACTTATCAGATGACATTGACTTTTTTTAAAAAATAAAGATTTATTTATTTATTTATTTGAGAGGCAGAGTTACAGAGAGAGAGAGAGAGAGAGACAGAGAGAAAGGTCTTCTATCTGCTGGTTCACTCTCCTTGTGGCCAGAGCTGGGCCGATATGAAGCCAGGAGCTTCTCCTGGGTCTCCCACACGGGTGCAGGGGCCCAAGTGTTTAGGCTGTCCCATTGCTTTCCCAGGCCATCGTAGAGAGCTGGATCGGAAGAGGAGCAGCCAGGACTCGAACTGGCATCCATATGGGATGCTGGTGCCCCAGGCAGAGGCTTAGCTAACTGCACCACAGTGCCAGCCCCAAGACATTGGCTTTCAGTGCCAGTGAGTAACTGTGAAGTCCTCTCCATTGCTGTCTTTCTAACTTTTTAATCAACGCAGCTTTAGAATAACTCATGGTAATTGGAGATGCCATGCTTCTGAAGTGATTTATTCTCTGAGATGTTTCATGGGTTAACTTTAACCTTTGAAAGATACAACATACAAAAGGATATGTGTCCCGAAATGGCCTTTTCTTCCTGGAGTGGCAATGGTTGCGGGACTTCTGGTGAAGTCATCTTCTGCTTGTAACCAAAGAACACATGGTTTTATGATGCTTGGTGGAATTACTGATCCAGTTTGTGGGTGCAGAATAGAAACACAAAAAGGTAACCACTTTCTGATTTCTACCTCCTGACCATGTAATCAGCATGGCGTCAATTGAATTAGAAACTCTTTGGGACATGGATGAACTTTTGCCACATGAAGCTAATTCTGCATTCAATTTAACAATAGTATATATTGTTCTTATCTAATCACTTCTTTAAGAAGGTCTTGACATGAGAACACTTTAAAAAGGAATCTTGAATCAAAAGTTGATACATTGGAGATAATGCATTGGAGTTGATGCTTTGGAAGGAGATAGAGATAGAGATAGAGATAGAGATAGAGATAGAGATAGATAAGAGATCTCCCATCGATCTTGCGAACTTGCTCAAGATCAAGTCAAAGGGAGCAATTATGAAGGTCAAAGCAAAGGTAAGCCTTGAAAAAAGGATAAATATCTCTTAAAAGAAAAAGAGCAAAGGCCTAGCTGAAAGGCGAGGCCAAGGTTTTGTGGTTAAGAGAAATGTGAATAATCTACAAGGAGGTTGAGGGAGCTCAAATGGGAAACCTGTTGCTGTATTTGATAGAAGGAAGGAAGTAAACAGGATTAGCTTTCTAAATATTTATTTATTTATTTTCATTTTTTAAAAAGTCACAGAAACCAAGAGCGACAGATAGAAACAGACAGAGAGAGTTTCTGTCTACTGGTTCATTCCCCAAATGCCTGTAATAGCCAGAGCTGGGAACCCAATCCAGGTCTCCCACATGGATGAGAGAACGTTTGCAGGAAGCTGGAATTGGGAGCTGGGACTGAAACCCAGCCATGTTGATAAGGCACATGGGCATCTCAAACAGCATCTTAATGCTGTTCCAAACACATGCTTCAGGGGGAATTTTTGACGTGCCTTCTTTTAAAGGAGGAGACTCCACAGCAGAGGGTTTTATGATGGCAGAGCTTGGTCCTGGACTTGTGTGTAGTTGAAGAACAAAGTAAAGGATGGAGAGGGTAAAATGTTGCTTAGAAAGTTGACTCTGAGCAACAAAAACAAGATACTGAATGTCAGTTGAGTAACTTGTAGGAAACATTGATTTATAAGTTTTAGAAAATTCTACTTACTGAGAAGCTGTCAGAACTGCCCTCAATTTTTCTACAAGGATTTGTGGCATCACTGTAGGTGAGTGTGTAGAAATGCTTACTGAAATACTCAAAGCAATGGAAGTTTGAATCTTGCATAATTCAATTACAATGTGTATTTCAGTGATAACTGAATCAGAAGCAAATACAAAGAAAACATGAAAAAGGGTGTGGGAGAATGATGGACTGTGTGCCGCTGTGAGTGAATTTGTTGGGTAATAAATAGGGTGTTGATGCAGATACTGTGTTTCTGGTGAGTCTTTTCAGAAGGATCCCTGTCATTAGTCCCTTAGGAAGCTCCCATGAACTGTGGAAGGACCAACAGGGAGTGATCTCGTCACATGTCCCAGAGGAAAGAGTTTATGTTGGGGGATGCTTTTGTTCTAATAAGGACTGGTAAGGAGGAAATTTGATGATTCACTTCAGGCAGCTTTCATATTGCATTGTCTGGGGATTAGCAATTTATTTGTCTAGTTTGTAGTTTCCTGACCTTTCTTAATATTGAGTTCCTTCGACACAGCCTTGACTTAAAATCTTTCATTGCTTGCTTTTAGCAGCAATACTGTCATTCTACAGTGAAGCACTGAGACCCTAGGATCTGCTGAACTAGATTTGAAGATCAGGGTTTCCTGCATCCAGATTCTTTTACCCAGACAGCAATTGATTACAGGGCAAAATAATCCATGAAGAGCACTTGGGTTTTATGCGGCAACTAAAATCTTGAGATTCGCACAGTGAAAAAACCATGGAATCCAGATCACTGTGCTGGGCAACATTTACGGTCAAGTCCTATCAGGTCTCCCTCCTAGCCTCTTCTTATCCATCCTGAGATTGGAGTTATAATGGTATGGGACTTATGAAGTGCCTGCACATATTTGAAAACCTCTTTGAAGATAAGAGAATTCATTTAATTAAACTGAAGATAATATCATCTTTAATTATGTTTCTTTGATCTCTGTAGACCATTGCATGCTGGGACTTGTAGTTCCTGGCAGGTGCTTCTCTCTCTTTCGCAAGCAGAGAGGAGTCCTCTAGCTATTGGCAGATACTGAAATCAGTGACATCCTGCTCTCGTGCATCATGGTCAATTGGGGCACCATTTGTCAGATTTCTTTAGAAGATTTTCTTTTTAATCCATTACTTGTTTTATACTATACTGAGCAAGTGCATGGTGAAGGGAAATTAAGACTATCAACAAGAAAATGATTTACATTGGCACAGGGGACAGTTAATTCCATGAACCTGACCTTCCATTCCACTCTTTACCACAGTGTGGCTTCTCTAAGACAATCATATTATGTCTTTTGAGGCTGTATGAAGTAGCTGCCTCTTCGAGGATAGAACAGAGAAAAGATCAATGTTCTTTTGAAAAAAAAGAAAGCTTTGAAATTAAAAAAAAATGATTTCTGCTGTCTGTGATTTTCATGTGAAGGGAAAATCATATTGGGTAGAGTAGAATATCTATCAAGAAGATAAGATTTTTGAGAAAACATTCAACTCTCCGAATTCCCTTTCCTAACTATCTATGGTCATGTTTTTAGTTCCTTCAAACAAAAGAGAACTGGCACTATGCTCCTGTTTTCTAAAGCCTTTAGGTGTTTGGATGTTGTGTTTTTATTTTTTTAACGTCTAATCGTTTATTTGAGGAGTGGTGAAGGAGAGAGAAATGAACAAGAGTGAGAGAGGGAGCACTCCCATTTTCTTATTCACTTCCCAAATGTCCACAACAGCTGGATCTGGGCTGGAACTTGGAGCCAGGAACTGAATGCAGATCTCCTGTATGGGTAGCAGGGACCCAACCGCTTAAGCCCCCACCACCAGCCCAGGCGGCTGGAGTCAGAAGCCAGAGCCAGAGCCAAGATTCGGGTATGCCAATGTGGGACACAAGAATCCTACCCAACAGCTTAAGCGGCAGGCCAGATTCTCACCCCCGTTCTTTTTTTTTTTTTTTTTTTTGTGACAAGAATGAGACTTTAATCAGTTTTAAGTGGGGTTTATAACACACCCCCGTTCTTTACTTCCAGCTGTCTGTCTATTAAGGGCACTAGTGAAGAGATTCTGTTTGAACCGAATCTACTAGTTCTTAACTTTATAGAGAAGAAGATAAGGTCCTCAAGATCCAAAGCTCTGCAGCTGAGCCTCCATTAAAAATGCAGGCCTCTGTCTCTCAGGGCCGTCTTCTGTCTGCAGGGGAGCCTCACTTGCGTAATCAAGGATTTGCCCAGGGTCTCTGAGTGGAGGCAGTTCGGGTGCTCGTGGTGCTCAGAGGTGACTGCAGAGATACAGGATCTTCCAGAAGACACATGAAGCAAGGAGGAATGAATGGTTGACCAGCAGCCTCTTTGGCTCTTTGTCCCCCTCTCCCCCCATCGTTGCTGAGGCCAGCTCTACTGATTGGTAGGCAGAGAACGTGGCTGAGAAATCAGTGGACATTTAGAATAGATGCCATTTAATTCCTTGGCTTCCACTCAGAAAGGAAAGGAAGAAAAGCTTGTATTGCTGTTTATCAAGAAAGTGCATACCCCAACACTCACTGGAAACGTTAGCTATGGGGCCTGCGCTGTGGCTCACTTGGCTAATCCTCTGCCTGCGGCACCGGCATCCCATATAGGCATCAGGTTCTAGTCCCAGTTGCTCCTCTTCCACTCTAGTTCTCTGCTGTGGCCCGGGAGGGCAGTGGAGGATGGCCCAAGTCCTTGGGCCCCTGCATCCACATGGGAAACCAGGAAGAAGCACCTGGCTCCTGGCTTTGGTTCGGTGCAGTGCCAGCCATAGTGGCCATTTGGGGAGTGAACCAATGGAAGGAAGACCTTTCTGTCTCTCTCTCTCTCACTATCTATAACTCTACCTGTAAAAAAAAAAAAGGAAACTAAACATTAGCTATCATCTTACATTTATTCTAGTGGGGGGCATAGTTTCTGAGAAATTACAAAAATGAATTTTCCTGCAGTCTTAAATTTATTTCTTTACTGTATTACACAATGTGTTTGAAGTTAATTCTCTATCTGAATTTGTCCAAGTGAAAAACTAGCCATGTGTTTTTAGTATGTATGTGGGTCATTCAGATATAATTATGTGGGGTGGGAAAGTTGTGGTACAGCAGGTTAAACTGCCGCTTGGGTTGCTTGCACCTCTAAGGGAGAGCCTGGGATTGAGTCCCACACCCCAGCTCCCTGTTAATGTGCACCCCGGGGAGATGGTAGACATTGGCACCAGTATCTGGGTCCCTGCTACCCATGTAGGAGAGTTGGATAGATAGAGTTCCTGACTCCTGGCTTTGATCTGGCCCAGCCCCAGCTGTTGTGAACATTTGGGGAGTGAACCAGCAGATGGTAGATGTTCTCTCTCCTTCCCTCCCTCCTTCTTCCTCCCTCTCTTTCTCTCTTTCTCTCTCTCAGGCTTTCAAATAAATAAAAGTAATAAATAAACTATTAAAAAGACATATTGACTTCCTACCCTCAGTCATATTTACTTCAATGGAGAGATACTGTGGAACAATACTAGGAATTGTAGATCTTGTGCATAAAGAGTCAGGTTGGAAGTTGGAGGGTTTGGGGATGGATAACTAGTAAGGAAGACTTCTCTCCATGGAAAAAAATATTCTCAGGCAAGCACTGCATCAACACAGTGCACTGTTTTGACAGAGAACAGGCCCATGCAGTAGCACCACAAGGAACTAGGGCCAATTTTTTTCACTCTCATAGGGGTGGTGGGGAATATCTGCCACGCCCCCCAGCTGGGTCATACAAGGCCTGGGAAATCTTTGGTCTGGTCCAGCCAAGGCAACCGCGGGTGGAACTCGAAATTCAATAAATCTATGGAAGGCTAATTCTTAAGACGAAACTTTTGTTTGGCCCCGTGAATGATGTTATAAATATCCAAATGGCAAAGCAAAGGTCCCGCACCCTTGTGAGAATCCAATTTGAAAGCAGTAAGTGACTTTCACTGAGCACACACTGGATCTGAGACGCTGAGCCCTGCCTGAGTAAGTCTTTCCTTCAGTCCCCACACCAACAGTGGGAGCCACGTACAATTTCAGCTTTCACCAAGAGGAAACAGGTTTAGACTCTTCAAATGATTGGTGCAAGGGCACTACATCCAGCAGATAGTGGTGTTTAAGTTTGAACTCAATTTGACTTAAGGCTCAGGAAAAAAAAAGCTTTTTCGAAAAGAAGTTCCTTGAATCTTTTATTTAGTGGCCATGTGTAAATGTTCTATCACTTTGCTGGCTAACAAAGAGGGTACATCACAAAGTTTGTGGGACATGGAATTAAAAGATAAATTTATTTTGGTGCAAAAAGATTTTGGAATTAGTGTCTCTGACGGGGGTCTTTAAAAAGTTTGTGAAAATGCATATTACGAAAAAGACTATGCATGGATTTCAAAATCTTTTTGCCCCAAAGAAAACCATATCTTTAGTTTAATTTTTTTTCCATGAATTTTTGAGGTGTGTTAGACAATGGCCACGTCCAGCCATCAAATGCAAACATTTGAAATGTGGCCGGTGCAATGGAGGAACTAGGTTTTAAATTTTACTGAATTCAAATTTAACTATAAATACCCACATGTGGCAAGTGGCTGCTATATTGAACAGCAGTGTAGACATAGAGGAATTCCTGTTGGTTTTAAATGATTTTTCTCTCTGGTCATTTGGCTACATGAGCTTGTGAGCTCAAAGACACCAAAAGTAAAGAAGAAAAATTTCAAACAGAATGA